>NC_091312.1:7482035-7554535 GCF_038502225.1 Cherax quadricarinatus | reverse complement strand
ATTTCAACTGTCCAATAAAGTGATCAGAATTTAGCAATTTTGCCAATTTCACACAAATTTCAAAAGATGCCAATTTCCGAATAGGGTCCAGAATAAACAGGAAAGACATTCCTGGCACTAAAATAACAAGTTCTCTGTTCGATAGTCATATCCCCAGGCCTCTCTTATATTTCTTTGGCTTTCCACTTTGAATTTTTATTCTTACAAAAAAAATAAGATTTACTGTTATGCAGACTATTGCATTAGTGTAGAAATGGTATAAATAAAATCAGTGCACTTGTGAAAGAATATTAGACTCACCAGTTGATGTGTATTGGATGCTTGGCATGATTTGTTTGCTTTTGAACTTTGGTAAAAATCGAACATTTCTGCTACTTTGAGCTCAATTTCAAGGTACTTTTCATTGTAAAACCAGTAAAAATCATCATAATTTCTGTAATATGTCTTCCATTCTATAAAATGAGACCATGAAAACTAGAATACAACAATAAATACCATACGAAAATACAGTGCAAAGTCGCTGTTTTAATCCAAAAACACGGTCAAAGTTTTTTTTTTCTCATTACGCACTGTGTGCTGCAAGATTTTTTTATACTGCACACACTGACCACATAGACCCATTCTTACATATGTAGGCCTACCAGCTTTCTCTCAATAGATTTGAGGGCGCTAGAATTTAGGCGTACTAGTACGTCAAAAACCCTGGGTCGTAAGACGTACTAGTACATCCAAAACCCCCGAAGAGCTAAAATTTAAATTAAAATTAAAATTATATATAAAGAGTCATACATGTACAGTAGTTCTACTTTCAAAATGATTACATGCTGCATTTGATCATTTTATATTACAGATAAAATTTGATACAGTACAGTGTATTAGGTTCTTGAGAAAGCCACTAATTATGCAAATGTATTTTGGGCAAATTAATCATAATGTTTACTCACCACTTAATTCTAGAACACATTCCCCGTGTTCGACTAAACCTTTACAAAAATTCAATGTACAGTGGACCCCCGGTTTACGATATTATTTCATTCCAGAAGTATGTTCAGGCGCCAGTACTGACAGAATTTGTTCCCATAAGGAATATTGTGAATTAGATTAGTCCATTTCAGACCCCTAAACATACACATACAAACGCACTTACATAAATACACTTACATAATTGGCCGCATTGGGAGCTGATCGTAAACCGGGGGTCCACTGTATTTCAAAGGACCTAAAATCTGGAACACCCTACCTGAAAACTCTAGAACTGCAGACACATTCATCACTTTCAAAACTACAGTTAGAAAACATCTTACCTCCCTGATCCACCCCGACAACTAACTACATGATAACCACCTGGTGGTTCACAATTACACTCACTCTCCCACTGACTATAAACCCAGAAATACTAATCTTAAAATAATAAATCCTAACTAGTCATAAGTTTGCCTATGATACTCCAATATAGACACCTTGTATTGTGCCAAAACAAAAGCATTCACATTGCTAAACTCACAAATTATGATGTAGTCACTTAGCCTTAATACCATAATCTGTAAGGATTTAATGTTAAGAATTAATCTAAGTCTGCTCGAAATACCTAGCCATGCTAGGTGTCCTAGTGGCCCCCTCTGTAATTAGTATTTTATAACGTAAACCACACAATACCCAAAACCTGTAAACCCCATATTGTAACCCTTATAGAGAATAAACTTTAATTGAATTGAATTGAATACATTACAGTCATAAATATAATTGGATGGGTTGTATCTGAAGAGCTCATCAGTTACAAATAAATTACACTGAAATTAAATTGGTTCAAGGACATGCATATTATGTTGTAGATGGACTTGGATGTTCATATTAAGGTATGAGAATTAGCAGATGGACAGTGGCTATAATTGAGATTGAATAGGTGCTTTTTAACAATATTTGTAAAGATGATGGTAGACGGAGACCTTTTGACATTTTCAGTCAGTATAGGTTGAGTTGTGTACATGAAATGTCAAAGAGGAACTTGTTCCTTGTATTGTGTCCTAGAAAATAATGAATATCCAATGAGCCTCTTTATTTATCTAAGAAATGCTTTTGATACAGTAGGCCACAATATCCTGCTGCTCAGATTAGAACCTTATGGAATCAGAATCAATGCTCTCACATTGTCTTACCTCAGTGACAGACACTAACTTTTGACCATTAATGACAGTGCTTCACTGACTCTATCAGTCAACACAGGAGTGCCTCAGAGCAGTGTTTTAGGACCTTTCTAATTCCTCATCTACATCAATGACCTTCCTAAGGAAAAGCTTCTCAAGAATTTAAATAACTTTTGTTTTCAGATGACACCTCTTAAGTCATCTCAGATGCAGATCTCATTGTCCTCAATAACACATTTAATGACAAGCTCATAAAGATACTGCCCTTTCCCCCACAGATAACAAAAAACAAACACACTCAGTATAGACAAGACTTTTTATGTAATGTTTCATTTAAAAATAAAGATAAACAACACATGTATTACAAGACAAACCAAAATTTAACACATTCAGGTCAGTACAGTAGAACCCCCGTATCCACTGATTTGGTATCCATGGTGTCAGTTATTCATGGTTTACTGTGGCCCAAAAATACCCCTTAATTTTGCATAATAATGGCTCCAAAATGCAAAAGTAGAGAAACTGGCAGTTCTTCAAAGCCTAAGAGAAGCTGTGAAGTGCTTCCCATGAGTGAAAAGTGATAATTCTCCACTTATTGTGCATAATTTATCACTTATACTTTATAATAGGTATGTGTAAGACTTATGTACAGGGTTTGCTGCTATCTCTAGTTTTGGTATCTACTGCAGGTCCTTGGAACATATTCCCCTGCAGATATGGGGGGTCCTACTGTACTAAGAAAATTTCCTAAATAGTGGACATGCTTTCAGAAATACAGTACTATGTGTCTCCAGTTTCATTACTGAATTTGTACTACTCTCTGATCTTTCCTTATCTCACCTATGGTATACATGTATGTGCATGGGGATCTACAACAACAAATCACCCAAACCTATCATAACTCAACAAAAACCTGTTAATAAAATTATCACTCGTTTGATTTGCATACAACAGATACCCCCGCTACTTAAAAGTGGAAACTTATCTGATACACAAAACATCCATGCTGCTGTGCATATTATATATACAGAACACCCAGCATAAATAAAAACCCAGACCCATCATTAAATCATTAAAAAACAAAGCAGATCTAGATAACTTGCTACCATTCATATATAAAAAAGCTGGTCATGTGCTGTCACCCATTATTGCAACACTGTTTAACATGTCTCTAGAATCTTCAGCCTTCCCATCCATACTCAAGACAGCAAGGGTTACCCCATTTTTCAAAGGAGGTGATCTAACTGATTTGAACGACTATAGACCTGTATCAAACTTGCCTTTACTTTCTAAAATATTCAAAAATATAATACACAAGCGACTTTACTCCTACCTTATATCCAACAATAACTTAACCCCTGCCAGTTTGGGTTTAAACCAAAAAAAAGTGTGAATGATGCTATTATACAAATGCTTGAAGTAATATATACTTCCCTCGATAAAAATTAATATCCTCTGGGGCTCTTCATTGACCTACAGAAAGCATTTGATGCAGTGGACCACAATCTCCAGCACCTAAAACTAAATCATTATGCATCAGAGGCCATTTCCCTGATTACCTAAAATCTTAACTTAATGATAGACACCAGTATGTATACGCAAATGGAGTCAACTCCACTATCCAACCTGTAGCTGTTGGAGTGCCCCAGGGTAGTGTCCTAGGTCCACTCTTCTTTCTCATCTACATCAGTGATCTTCTCAATGCATCCCAACTCCTTAAACCAATTCTATTTGCAGATGACACTACTTATGTCTACTCCCACTCAAACCCAGCTATATTTAGAGACGGTGTAAACAACGATCTGCTAAAAATATGTATTGTACTTGGGTGATGACCAACAGACTCATTTTCATCATAAACAAAACATACTTAATGCACACAAAAATCACTCCCTATGAAAGCAAAAAACTTGGCAGATGATGCAACATTCCTCAATGAAAAGCAGGGGTGCCACTAGCACGATAAAGAGACAACACAATAAGTGTCAGGGGCCCAAGACTGCTCAACTCCCTCCCAGCATACATAAGGGGGATTACCAATAGACCCCTGACTGTCTTCAAGCAGGCACTGGACAGGCACCTAAAGTCAGTACCTGACCATCCAGGCTGTTGTTCGTACATCAGGTTGCGTGTGGCCAACAGTAACAGCCTGGTTGGTCAGGCCCTGATCCACCATGAGGCCTGGTCACAGACCAGGCCACGGGGGCTTTGACCCCTGGAACCCTCTCCAGGTATACTCCAGGTATGCTGTTTGGAAACGGAGCCATAAATATCCAACATTAAGGTTCCTCTATTACAAGACTCACTGAGGGTAAATTTCTAAGTCCTCACCTGTGGTATTTGTGCCTGGGGATTAACCACAGCCAACCACCTTAAACCTTTAATAATTTCCAACAAAAAGCTGCTGTGCAGATGATTACCACCAGCTCCTGTGCCAGACAACACACCCCACCACTTTTCAAAAGCCTGAACTTGCTAAATGTACGAGACATACACTCATATTATTGTGCCTAGTACAAATACAGTGGAACCTCAAAAATCGAATGTATCACATATCGAACGTTTCAAAAATAGGACTATATTTTCGGACAAACTGTGTCCCTATTATCGAACACGCCCCTATTTTCGGACCGCCGGGTACAGGACCTGTCTGCTGCCCGCTCTGTCCACATCCCCGCACAGGCGCCGTGAGCAGTCTAGCTTTGTTTATGCTCGAGTGAACACTAACCTGCGCTCTCATTCACGCATTTTACGATTACTATTTTGTTGTGTTTAGTGCTTGTGGGACTGTGAAATAAGCTGCCAAGGGGCCAAAGAAGCTTGCTAGTGGTACCCCTGTGGTAAAGAAAGTGAGAAACACCATAGATGTGAAGAAGGAAATAATACAGAAGTATGAGAGTGGTGTGAGACTTGTTGAGCTTGCCAGGATGTATGGGAAAAACAAGTCGACTATTGGTTCTATCTTGTCAAAGACAGAACAAATCAAGGAAGCTGATGTTGCGAAAGGTGTTAATATAGGGAGTGGATGAGGTGCCTTCTTCAAAGATTAAGGAGATTTGTGCCAAGTGGAATGATGTCCAAATGTTTGTGCACAAGTACCACCCTGAGCAAGCTGAAACAAGCCATCTTTGCAACAAGTTCAGTGACAGAACCATGTCCCATTTTAGGGAAATCTTAAAGAGGCACCAGAAACAGGCAACTGTGGACAGTTATTTTGTGAGACAGGGGTCCAGTGACTCTCAAGCTGGTCCTAGTGGCATTAAAAGACAGAGAAGGGAAGTAACCCCAGAGAGTGCTTTACCTCAAGTCCTCATGGAGGGGGATTCTCCTTCCAAACACTAACCCCAACTCCCTCTCTCCTCCTCCCTATCTTCCAGATGCCATCACCAATCTTAATTAATGGATTTGGAAATAATGGATTAGTTATAAAATTGGCCAATATGGTTACGATCACAGTAAAAAATCTCATCTCTATCCACCACAGTCGCCATTACTGGCAACCTGTTTCCCCAATTAGCCTGGTAAATCAAATGTTTACTCCTGTGAAACCTAATAAAGAGTATATGAAATTTAATGTAAAACATTGGAATACATTAAAAAACTCAACTGTACTACCTTCAAGGCCCATTTCTGCTACTTTCCAGTGATAACTGAAAACATTTCATAGGTACAATACAGGAATACCTTGCATAGTGCAGTTAACAGGTGCTAAGAAAATTGCCTATGTAAAACTGCTCTGTTTGACCCTCAAACTGTCCAAACGTACATCTACGTCCACGTGCGGGGGGCTCCAAATGTAGATCTACGTCCACGTGCGGGGGGCTCCAAACGTAGATCTATGTCCATGTGCGGGGGGCTCCAAACGTAGATCTACTTTTTTTTTTTTTTTTTTTTTTTTTTTTTTTTTTTTTTTTTTTTTTTTTTTTTTTTTTTTTTTTTACATGCTTTCAAATGGGGAAAATCAAGGTCGGAGCGCCACACACGTGAACATAGATCTACGTTTGGACAGTTTAAGGGTTAAAACTGTTGTGTGTTAAATGTAATCCATCAAAGCTGAAATAATACTGCAGCATGCCAGGGCCAGACTCATGGAACTCTGTGTTCATCAAGAACTGCAAGAAGCCCCTATCACGAGCCTTTTCCATCCTATGGAGAGGGAGCATGGACACGGGGGTCATCCCTCAGTTACTAAAAACAACAGACATAGCCCCACTCCACAAAGGGGGCAGTAAAGCAACAGCAAAGAACTACAGACCAATAGCACTAACATCCCATATCATAAAAATCTTTGAAAGGGTCCTAAGAAGCAAGATCACCACCCATCTAGAAACCCATCAGTTACACAACCCAGGGCAACATGGGTTTAGAACAGGTCGCTCCTGTCTGTCTCAACTACTGGATCACTACGACAAGGTCCTAAATGCACTAGAAGACAAAAAGAATGCAGATGTAATATATACAGACTTTGCAAAAGCCTTCGACAAGTGTGACCATGGCGTAATAGCGCACAAAATGCGCGCTAAAGGAATAACAGGAAAAGTCGGTCGATGGATCTATAATTTCCTCACTAACAGAACACAGAGAGTAGTCGTCAACAGAGTAAAGTCCGAGGCAGCTACGGTGAAAAGCTCTGTTCCACAAGGCACAGTACTAGCTCCCATCTTGTTCCTCATCCTCATATCCGACATAGACAAGGATGTCAGCCACAGCACCGTGTCTTCCTTTGCAGATGACACCCGAATCTGCATGACAGTGTCTTCCATTGCAGACACTGCAAGGCTCCAGGCGGACATCAACCAAATCTTTCAGTGGGCTGCAGAAAACAATATGAAGTTCAACGATGAGAAATTTCAATTACTCAGATATGGTAAACATGAGGAAATTAAATCTTCATCAGAGTACAAAACAAATTCTGGCCACGAAATAGAGCAAAACACCAACGTCAAAGACCTGGGAGTGATTATGTCGGAGGATCTCACCTTCAAGGACCATAACATTGTATCAATCGCATCTGCTAGAAAAATGACAGGATGGATAATGAGAACCTTCAAAACTAGGGAGGCCAAGCCCATGATGACACTCTTCAGGTCACTTGTTCTATCTAGGCTGGAATATTGCTGCACTCTAACAGCACCTTTCAAGGCAGGTGAAATTGCCGACCTAGAAAATGTACAGAGAACTTTCGCGGCGCGCATAACGGAGATAAAACACCTCAATTACTGGGAGTGCTTGAGGTTTCTAAACCTGTATTCCCTGGAACGCAGGAGGGAGAGATACATGATTATATACACCTGGAAAATCCTAGAGGGACTAGTACCGAACTTGCACACGAAAATCACTCACTACGAAAGCAAAAGACTTGGCAGACGATGCACCATCCCCCCAATGAAAAGCAGGGGTGTCACTAGCACGTTAAGAGACCATACAGTAAGTGTCAGGGGCCCGAGACTGTTCAACTGCCTCCCAGCACACATAACGGGGATTACCAACAGACCCCTGGCAGTCTTCAAGCTGGCACTGGACAAGCACCTAAAGTCAGTTCCTGATCAGCCGGGCTGTGGCTCGTACGTTGGTTTGCGTGCAGCCAGCAGCAACAGCCTGGTTGATCAGGCGCTGATCCACCAGGAGGCCTGGTCACAGACCGGGCCGCGGGGGCGTTGACCCCCGAAACTCTCTCCAGGTATACATAATTAAGAACTATAGTACGTATTTGTTGTATGTAAAACTGTAATTAATCTCTATAAAATGTATTTTTTGTGTGAATATTTTTGGGTTTCTGGAACGGATTAATTGTATTTCCATTATTTCTTATGGGAAATATTGCTTTGAATTTCAGACTTTTCGAATTTAGAATTAGCTCCTGGAACGGATTAAGTTCGATTTTTGAGGTTCCACTGTACAGATTATTAAACTCCAGTATAAACTCTCCACTTAAACTCTCCACTTAAACTTGTCCTTGATAGCTACAACAGAATACACAATCACAGTACAAGGCATAAGGCACTCTTTGACATCCCCCATGTCACTCACACTATGCAAAAATGTAATGCACATAAAGGGCCCAAAGATCTGGAATTCACTACCTGAACCGGTAAAGGATCTTCTGACTACTTATAAATTTAGGACTTTGCTTAAAAATCATCTCATCTCTCAGTACTAACCAAACCAACCAAAACAACTTCAAATCAGTTATTAAATTATATGACCTCTAGTCTATTAAATATCTGCCAAACCATGAAATATTACTGCTTGAACCATTAATTGTAATATGTGCAACTTCAAGATTATTGTTCTTATAAACCTCCACCTTGACTACCTCGCATTAGTATTAAGATAAAATAAAGATTTTAATAAAAGTTAACCACTCTCATCTTGTCTAGATTTACGTAGTTATTATGTACTAGGATTAATCTCCCCAAAATGCCCCTACATGATAGTGGCTTTCTTTGTACTTACACACTGTAACCTCTACAAAGAAATAAAATCTTTATTCTTTTTTCTTTTAACCCTTTCAGGGTTTCAGCTGTACTAGTACGGCTTACGCGCCAGGGTTTTTGACGTACTAGTACGCCTAAATTCTAGCGCCCTCAAATCTAGTGAGAGAAAGCTGGTAGGCCTACATATGAAAGAATGGGCCTATGTGGTCAGTGTGCGTGGTATAAAAAAATCCTGCAGCACACAGTGCGTAATGAGAAAAAAAAAACTTTGACCGTGTTTTTGGATTAAAACAGCGACTTTGCACTGTATTTTCGTATGGTATTTATTGTTGTATTCTAGTTTTCTTGGTCTCATTTTATAGAATGGAAGACATATTACAGAAATTGTGATGATTTTGACTGGTTTTACAAAGAAATGTACCTTGAAATTGAACTCAAAGTAGCAGAAATGTTCGATTTTTGCCAAAGTTCAAAAGTAAATGAATTATGCTATGCGTCCAATACACGTCAATTGGTGAGTCTAATATTCTTTCACAAGTGCGCTGATATTATTTTTACCATTTCTACACCAATGCAGTAGTCTGCATAACAGTAAATCTTCTATTTTTTTGTGAGAATAAAAATTCAAAGTGGAAAGCAAAAGAATGTAAGAGGGGCATGGGGACGTGACTAATGAACAGAGGAAATGTTATTTTAGTGCCAGGAATGTCTTTCTTGTTTACTCTGGACCCTATTCGGAAATTGGCATCTTTTGAAATTTGTGTGAAATTGGCAAAATTGCTAAATTCTGACCACTGTATTGGATAGTTGAAATCTGTAAATGGGTGGTTTCTTGTACTCATTCGATAGAAAAAATGGAGTTCTAGCGAAATAGTTATGATTTTTGTTGACAAGTACACTGGAATTGGCCAAAAATAGTGCTCAAAGTGGGCGAAATCGCCGATGTGTAAACATCGTTGAGACCGCTAACTTTGTGAGAGCATAATTCTATAAATTTTCCATCAAATTTCATGCTTTTGGTGTTATTATGATCGGGAAAAGATTGTCTCTTTATTAGAATTTTTTTTTTTTTTTTTTTTTTAAATTTAGCCGACCCTGAGAACAAGTCTCTGAGAGGTCCTGTCGACCCTGAAAGGGTTAAAGCTCTCTTTAAAAAAACATGATACAAGCAACCAGTACCTCTTTGACATGTAAATGAATAATAATAATAATAAGAATAATAATAATTAAACTGTCAATGCTATTTTATTTCACATTAACATTGCTGTTATAAACAGAAAAAGTTTTATTACCTAGGAGAGTCATTATATTAATAGTGTTTTCTCAGACAAGCTATTACCCCTGGTTCAGTTTAAGTAATTCCTAGGCATTTAAAACATCAATAAAATATGTATGCTAAATTGCTACACAATACCTAAATTTACATGTTGGGAGTGCTGATAATAAGTAGTATGTAAGGTACAAAATTAGTTTGCCCAAAAGGCTTCTCATAATAAGAAACTTTCCATAGAATATGCAAGATGATGTGCTGCATTCTTGAACTTAATCAGTGTGTAAGCAAACAAACTGCAAACTCATCTCTTGTAACTGTAACTTCCATGTTTTTTATTTTTTTAGGAAAATAATTTTTTTAATTTAATATATGCTTGTTCTTATGTAAGGTATTGCTTCCAATGTTTGCTACAAGTCCTCATGTAAGGTATTATATTGTTGATGAGCAAGTGAAGGTTATGACTGCATACCCTATATGTATACTGTTTTGTTAACTTTACATATATATTTTCTTGCACTAAATGTTCAGAATGGTTTTTTTATACTGTCCATGGATGTTTGTTCTATTTAAAAACTTAAAAAATATGCAGATTCTAAAGTACTATATATATCAACATGCCATAAAAGTTATTAATGCTGTAATAAATTCAACCTGAAAAATTAAAACTAGGTAGGATCTGTATTTATGTAAAATTGTACTTGCAGTAGAGAAAACTAATTTCACACTTTTTTGAGCACTGTAATTTTATTGGAGCTTTAGTACTTGAAAATATTCAGGTATATATTAGGTAACCAAATGATTATGAAAGGATCATTCATACGTCTCTCTGCTATTAATGTTCAAATACTGTGACTGGATAAATTCATGACAGTCAGATATTGTCCAAAATGCATTACTTCTTTTGTTATAGTCTGGATCAAAATTGTTTTGAGTTAAAAAAATTATTTACCTAATTATGGCAGGTCTTTATTCTTTGTATACACCATTTCATTCAACTGAAATGACTTACCCATGCTGTTGGATGCCCATGGGTTGATTATTATTTGTATGCTGATGATATACAAGTTTGCATCCGAGTTCTGAAAATGGAAGATGCAAAACTCTTCCTTTAGTTCTCTTCTTCTGGTTATTCAGAATTGGATGACAAATAGAAAATTGAAAATAAATGAGGATAGGACAGAGATATTGATTGTTAGGGCAAATCTCAGGAAAGTACAGAGTGGAGATTTTGCTGACTTTGATTGTGGTACTGTCAGTTTCCAGCCTGTGGGATAAGTGAGGACCTGGGTGTCTACCTCCATTCTTCATAGCAACCAAATAGTTAAATTTTGCAATTTATATATTTGTAATCTCTATATAGTCAGTAAAATATGATAAACAGAGTATTGTAGTCCTTAGCCACATGTTTGTGGGTTTGCCTGACTACTTGCTAAAAAAATACTTCAGTCTGTATTGAATCATGTAGCTAGGCTGGTATTTTTGCTCCCAACCCGGGTTCCCACCAGTACCTACTTGGGTGACTTGCACTGACTCCCTATAAAGGTAAGAATTGAATGTAAATGCTCTTTATTAACAATTAAAGCTATTTAGTTTAATGAACCTAAATATAGGCTGATAGTGCTTGTACCTTTTACATCAGGTTCAGGAATGTTTCACTGAATTGTTGCAGACATTTTTAGATTGATTGAGCCATATACTGTTGGGGAGAAATCATATGCAAAAAGAGCCTTAGATTCTCAACAGGTTTCAAGTGTCTGTCAGGAATAATCAAGTCACAAATTATTTTTATTGTTGTTATTATATTTATAGTAGCTCACAACGTTTTTGTTTTTTATTCTGAAAAAGATTTTTCATAAAGTCACAATACTTGGCCCAGTTTTCTTTCTCATTCTAATATCTGAGCTAAACAGAGACATAAATCATAGCACTGCACCATCCTTCTCAGTCAATACCTAAATTTCCTTGAGAGTGCCATTCATCCAGGACACAGCAAATCTCCGAGCCAGTGTTAACCAAGACTTCCATTTGGCTACAGAACACAGTATATGTTCAGTGGTGAAAAATTTCAGTTGTATTATGGAAAAACTTAAGAAATAAAAATGTGAAATAAAAAAATGCAGTCAAATCATTGAATAGAACAGAAGATGAATATAAGGGACCTAAGAGTAATTATGTCAGAAAGGCTTAAGTTCATGGGTTACATTAATATTGCTGTCACACCTGCAAAGAAAATGATAGGTTGAATAACAAGAGCCTTTGAAAAAATGATAGGCTGTATAACAAGAACTTTGGAAAAAATGATAGGCTGTATAACAAGAACTTTGGAACAAGTGTTAAGCTGAATAATAAAAGCACAAGGAAAATGATCACCTGAATAACAAGAACCTTTGAAACAAGATGCTAAACTAGTGATGATACTCTTTAAGACATTTATACTCTATAGACTGGAATTCTGTGCACTTAATATGTAGCTTTATTTAATTACAAAGCAGGCAAAATTGTAGACCTGGAGAAAGTACAGAAAAGTTTTATTGCTCATAACAATTTGTGCCAAAATTATTGGATGTACCTACATCAGATCTCTTGGATTGCATTCCCTGGAAGACAAGGGAGAAAGATATTATAATCTGTACTATCTGGAAAACAGTGGAAGGACTGGATTCAAATTTATTGATATACAGTACTTATATTTGTATACAGGAGGGCCCCACATATACAGCAGGTTAGGTTCTGAGCTACTGCTGTAAAGAGAAAATTGCTGAAGAGTGAATCATATTTTTTTCACTTTCAAATGCATATAAAAGCCTGATAACATGTTTATACTATCATATATTAAGTGAGTAACATAGCTAGGCCCAAAAAATCATATACAGTACACACATTACTTTAAAATATTTTTGTCCATAGCTTATAGTGAGTGGTAAATATATTTATTGTAGAAAGTCTGAATAAATGAAATATGAGTATAATTGAAAACTGCTGTATTAGCAAAGCATTGTAAAGCAAAGTGCTGTAAAGTGGGGCCCATCTGAACTTCTTTTGTTCTAGGCACTGCAGATCCTTCATCCCATTCTCTGCATTGCAAGTCACTCACCATCTTGTTCCCTGCATTGCAAATCATTCATCATTTTGTTCACTGCACTGTAGATGACTAACCATCATGGTCACTGTACTAAGTACCTTTCAAATAAGTGCCCTCTAAATGATTGTGCTATGTTTGGCTGTAAATAATGTATGTTTATAATACTGTATATACTATACCATACTGTATGAGTGTGTATGAAAATTGTATTCTTAAATGAAAACTTCAGAAGATTCACCTAGGAGGTATATGTCAAAGAGTTTTCAGAGAGTAAGGCTTAGGATATCACAGAAATTTATATTGAGGTTTATTGTCTATAGTAAAAATATTAAGGACATGCAGAACAAACTGTATATCACATTGTTTTCTCTTTCCATGAGTCATCAAGAGTCATCAAAGCCATAAACTACACCTATAGAGTACATTCATCAGACTATAGTATGCTTTGATGGTCCAGAATGTCATAAACAAACAAAGCATGTTTAATTAATTCAGTGATGAATAACAAAGTTAACTTGATTAGTTAAGTGAATACACATATACATGTATACATATACTGTATATGCGTGTCCACATGCATACATACCCAGATACTTGTACCTAGATACTTGAGCAATAGTTACTTTATGTACTTACTTTATTGAGATTCTGGACACTAAGACTTCTCTTTCACTGGATCATGAACAATGAAGGTGCTGGTTTACTTATCTAAATAATGAGACCATATAATAACTACACACACAACCAAAGTTAGATATCAGATTTTTGATGACTCTTGAAATATTGTACATCACCTCTTTTATTTTTTCATAGTGTTACCTGAAGAGAAGCCTAATATTGAAGGTGATGTGGCTGGTCACTATGCTGTAGGAGATACTGTCAACCTTAACTGTACTGCAGCTCCCTCAATTCCCGAGGCTTCACTCGTTTGGTTCATCAATGACAAGCAGGTTAGTTATGGGCTCAATTTTGCTTTATTGCACTACAAGACATTATTATGATCTGTTTTTATTTCTGTAGAAATGGTAGTAGAAAAAGGATAACACCACTGACCACTACCCCACTTTTCTCTTTACAAGCATATGTAAATTACCACAAGACACTACATGTACATGTAGTAAGATCTCATTTTGTCTCCATGATAAGACATCAGTAAATAACTTTATTTGAGCATGAAGTGACATTGACTAGTACATACAGAGAGTTTTGCTGAGAATCAGGAAATTGTTGAATGGGTCATAATTTTTCTACAAAATCACACAAAGCTGTGCAGATTATCACTCATTCCAGTGCTAGATGACTCACTCTCCTACTCTTGAAAAGCTTGAACTTAGTTAACCCTTTCACTGTAGGTCCCATAATATTATGGCTTGCAAGCCAATGTTGGTCTCGTAATACTATGCCAAAATTCTAGCAGCTTCAAATCTGGTGGGAGAAAGTTGGTAGGCCTACATGTGAGAGAATGGGTCTGTGTGCTCGGTGTGCACAGTATAAAAAAAAATCAGAGAGGCTGCAGTGCATTGTGGGAGTGCCAATTCAGACACCTTGTTCACCATGCCTAGTAGTAAGAAATACAGTGGAACTCAGGATTTCTTCCACACTGGATATTGTTTGATTCGGATTTCAACCACTTTTTTCGGCAAAATTTTGCTCCAGATTTCATACCTCATCCTGTAAATCATCCATATTAGACACGTCTGCCCGCCCAGAATGCCGCCACTCATGCATATGTGTCTCAGTCTGGCTCTGTCACTGGTTGAGTGAGCATTCATCCGAAACATTTCATAATAATCCATTGTTTTTTGTGCTTGTTTATTGAGTGCAACTGTGATGTAAGCCACCATGGGCCCAAAGAAAGTTCCTAGTGCTAGCCCTTTGGTAAATTAGGTGAGAAACACAATAGAATTCAAGAAAGAGATTGTAGACAAATATGAAAGTAGCATGCATATGGCCAAGCTCACCAGGATATATGGCAAGTCTAAATCAACAGTCAGTTCCAGCCTGGCAAAGAAAATAGAAATCAAGGAAGCTGATGTTGCAAAAGGGGTGATTAAGGACATTTGTGCAAAGTGGAATAAGGTGCAAACTTTTGTTGAAAAATATCACCCTGATCAAGCTGATACAAGCCGTATCTGCAACACGTTCAGTGACAATACCTTGTCTCTTTTAGGCAAATCTTAAAGAGATGCCAGAAACAGAGCTCTCTGGACAGATTTTTAGTGCGACAGGGGACCAGTGCCAGTAAAAGACAAAGAAGGGAAGTAACCCCAGATAGGGCTTTGATACCTGAAGTCCTTATGAAGGGGGATTTCCCTTCCAAACAATAACCTCTGCTCCTCCTCCCTCTTTCCTTCTCGCTGTCCATACTCCAACAAGAATCTTCAATAAAGGTAAGTGTTTACCTGCAGTTTACCTGGAGAGAGTTTCGGGGTCAACGCCCCCCACGGCCCGGTCTGTGACCTGGCCTCCTGGTGGATCAGAGCCTGATCAACCAGGCTGTTACTGCTGGCTGCACGCAATCCAACGTACAAGCCGCAGCCCGACTGGTCAGGTACCGACTTTAGGTGCTTGTCCAGTGCCTGCTTGAAGACAGCCAGGGGCCTATTGGTAATCCCCCTTATGTATGCTGGGAGGCAGTTGAACAGTCTCGGGCCCCTGACACTTATTGTATTGTCTCTTAACGTGCTAGTGACACCCCTGCTTTTCATTGGGGGGATGTTGCATCATCTGTCGAATCTTTTGCTTTTGTAGGGATTGATTTTCATGTGCAAGTTTGGTACTAGTCCCTCTAGGATTTTCCAGGTGTATATAATCGTGTATCTCTCCCGCCTACGTTCCAGGGAATACAGGTTCAGGAACTTCAAGCGCTTCCAGTAATTGAGGTGTTTTATCTCCGTTATGCGTGCTGTGAAGGTTCTCTGTACATTTTCAAGGTCAGCAATTTCACCTGCCTTGAAAGGTGCTGTTAGTGTGCAGCAATATTCCAGCCTAGATAGAACAAGCAACCTGATGATACACAAATAACCCGCACATAAAAGACAGAAGCTTACGACGACGTTTCGGTCCGACTTGGACCATTGACAAAGTCACACTAACAGAGGAGGAGCAGGACGGCTATATATAGGCAGGAAGAGGTGGAGGTAGTAGTAGTGGTAGTAGTAGTAGTAGTAGTACTACTACTACTACTACTACTACTACCACTACTACTACCTCCACCTCTTCCTGCCTATATATAGCCGTCCTGCTCCTCCTCTGTTAGTGTGACTTTGTCAATGGTCCAAGTCGGACCGAAACGTCGTCGTAAGCTTCTGTCTTTTATGTGCGGGTTATTTGTGTATCGTTCCAGTCACGGTATTGTGCCTTTTTGTTATTTAACCTGATGATAATTGTTCATTTATCTGTTTCATTAGTCATTTATATTTCTTTCTCATTGTTTTCTGTATGAAAAACTATAGTTATTCTTTAAAAATGTATTTTTTTGTCAATATTTTTGGGTGTCTGGAATGGATTAATTGTATTTACATTATTTCTTATGGGAAATATTGCTTCAGTTTTCATCCGTTTCAGGTTTAGACCAACCTTCTGGAGTGGATTAAGGATGAAATCTGGGGTTCCCCTGTACCTCACTCCCCAGCAAATTGGGACTCTTCTTTTCCCAATTAATAGTTATAACACACATGGAAGTGTCATGAAAATGGATTTCATGGTATCCTGGGCATTGCCTTGGGCATTGCCCAGGTTACCAGAAATAGTTCTGAAAACCCAGACGACTATCAACCTTCCACCTCTGGTGCTGGGCCGTCTCGTTCACGTTCAGTTATACCAGGACAAAAAAGGAAACTCGTATTTTCTCATGTCCAGGACTCAGATGCGAGCATTGATCATGATAGCGATACTGATTGTGATTTCCAAGCTCTTGAATACAATTCCAGTAGCGACAATGAAGAGGAATATTCTCCAGTGAAGCATCAATTTATACGAGACTACATGCATTCTGGTAGTATGCCATATGCTATTCCAAGGGGAAGGAGTACATCTTGGAGAACAACCCGTGGCCTTACATCAGAAACAGATAGTGAAAAGAGAAGACAGCATGGGTGGTGGGGAAGACAGCGTGGGTGATGGGGAAGACAGTGTGGGTGGTGAAGACAGTGTGGGTGGTGGGGAAGATGGTGTGGGTGGTGGGGAGGACAACATGGGCATTGTGTAAGTAAGTTTATTCAGGTACACACAAATACAGTTACAGAGATTATCATACATGGCAGCATATGTGTAGAGATTTAGATTTTGCCACCGAAGTGGCTAGTTTATTGTGCACCTCATATCCTTCCTGTGGGCGGTAGTGCAAGAGCATATGGATACACAAAAGGCCTAGGAACTAGGCCTCGAAAGGGTTAACAGGTGTACATTTGGATTTATATCTACATATATACAGTTCACTTATCTGTTAGAGCCAATTTATGAAATTTGCTTAGTATATCTGGTATCTTATTTTCATTAAAAAGATATCTTGACAAGTCACATAGGTTATACTGTCTATCTCTATATTCCTCAAGTGGACAATTAAGCACATAGTGTTCAGAGAACCTAGGATAACCCAAAAAAGTCAGACAAAGTGACTCATTTCCATGTGGGTGGTGGGGAAGACAACATGGTTGGTGGGGAAGACAGTGTGGGTGGTGGGGAAGACAGCATGGTTGGTGGGGAAGACAGTGTGGGTGGTGGGGAAGACAGCATGGTTGGTGGGGAAGACAGTGTGGGTGGTGGGGAAGACAGCATGGTTGGTGGGGAATTGGTAATGTTATATTTGGGATGGATAATATACATACAGTAGCAGGTGGTGGTGGTGGTGTAATGCTTCATGTGGCACCAGCAGCACTCCAGGCTGGTAGCCATGCTACTGACTCAGCACATTCACAACAAGGGCCACCTTCAGCCACCCACACACCTCAACAACCTGCTCACCACAACCACAACAACCCACCCACAAAAATGCAGACACTCGTTTTATGTGTGAGGAGTGTAAAATAGCACTGAGCATAAAATGTTTCAAAGAGTTCCACAAAACGTAGCAGTTCTAGAAACGTGTCCGGTGACTCTAGATGTGTATATATATATACTATAGAACAATAGTAATAAACAACTTTTTTAACCCTTTCAGGGTCCAAGGCCCAAATCTGGAGTCACGCACCAGTGTCCAAGAATTTTAAAAAAAAAATTTTGTTATTTTTTCTTATGAAATCGTAGAGAATCTTTTTGTGAAGGTAATAAAACAAAAAGTACGAAATTTGGTGGAAAATTGACGAAATTATGCTCTCGCGAATTTTGATGTGTCAGCGACATTTACGAATCGGCAATTTTGCCGACTTTGACTCCCATTTTAGGCCAATTACATTATTCCAATCAACCAAATTCTTAGCTATTTCACTAGTATTACTTCTATTCTATCGATTGAGCACAAGAAATCGCCAAGTCAACTGTTTCAACTACAAAATAAAGTGATCGGAAATTGTTAATTTGGCCAATTTAACACAAAGTTCAAAATATTCCAATTTCAAAATAGGGTCCAGAATAAACAATGTAGGCATTCCTGGCACTAAACTAACATTTCCTCTGTTCATTAGTTATGTTTTGAGGCTTTACAAATAAATTCCATTTTGATTTTTTATTCACATAATTAATTTTTATTCACACCAAAAAAATAGAAGATTTACTGTTATGCAATACTGTAATAATTATATAAATATCATCACCATATTTGTGAATGTATATTAGACCCACCAGCTGACGTGTATTAGACGTGTGAGGTCGTTTGTTTACTCTTGAATATCGGCAAAAATTTAACATTTCCGCTACTTTGAGCTCAGTTTCAAGCCATTTCCAGTGCTAAAACCAATCAAAATCATCTCTATTTCTGTAATATGTCTTCCATTCTATCAAATGAGACCAAGAAATCGCAAATACAACTATAAAAAACATACGAAAAAACACTGCAAAGTTGCTGTTTTAATCGAAAAATCATGATTTAAGTTTTTTCTCTCATTATACACAGTGTGCTGCAGGATCTGTTTTATGTGGTGCACACATACCACATAGATGTATTCTCTCATATCTAGGCCCAAATGTACCACTCACAGTTTATCAGAGTGAGCTGAGCTCATGGCGTAGATCTACGGTTTGGACCCTGAACGTAAAGCCGTAGATCTACGGGACGGACCCTGAAAGGGTTAATTGTTGGTTTGTGTAAGCAAGTTTTGTAAACAATAATATTTGTGCAGTTATTGTGTTGCATACAATGAGTGGATATATATACAATATGCATTACATTGGTTTTACAGGCCACAAAAATTCCTTTAAAAAAATAAAATACAGTGGACCCTCGCCTAACAAACGCATCGCATAACGTTAAACTCACCTAACAATACATTTTAACGCTAACTTTTGCCTCGGCTAATGCTAAAAAACTCGCCTAACGATATTCGTTCTTGGGTACCAGTTAATATTGTTAGGCGAGGGTCCACTGTATTAGAAAAGAAGAGAAAAAATAGAATAAAAGTAAAAATAATATTACCGAGTGAGTGGCAGTTGCTGATGTTGCCATCAGCGGTTCACTTTTTGTCAACTTCACGCCTCTATATCTCGGTATCTACTGATTGCAAGATTTTTTTTTCTTTTATGACACTCAGAAAATTATTCTTAAGATTTTGGTAAGAAAAAATATTTTTTGGGGGGGAATATTTTTCAACACTGACAGCAAGTTTGTGAGCAGGGGTCTCAACAGTGAAAGGGATTAATATACAAAATACGTATACATTCATAATACGTACTGTACCTGCTATATATATAGAACATTGAGTTCTCTGAAACTTTTCCTTAACTCTTTGACTGTTTTGGTTGTATATACATGTCTTGTGAGCCACCGTGTTTGACGTATATATACTCAAAAATTCTAGCGGCTTTAAATCAAGCAAGAGAAAGCTGGTAGGCAGACATGTGAGAGAATGGGTCTGTGTGGTCAGTGTGAACCATATAAAAAAAATCCTGCAGCACGCAGTGCATAATGAGAGAAAAAAAAAAAACTCCGACCATGTTTTTGGATTAAAATGCTAACTTTGCATTGTATTTTCATGTAGTATTTATGGTTGTATTCTCGTTTTCTTGGTCTCATTTGATAGAATGGAAAACATATTATAGAAATAGAGGTGATTTTGATTGGTTTTACCATGAAAAGAACTTTAAAATGGAGTTCAAAGTAGGGGAAATGTTTGATTTTTACTGATGTTAAAAAGTAAACAAATGATATCATTGTCCAATAAATGTCCAACTAGCCATTCTGATATCCAGTCATGAATGGGTTGACATTATTTATACAATTACAGGTATCATCTGACTTACAACCGAGTTCAGTTCCGACACACCGGTCGTAAGATGAAATGGACGTAAGTCGAACCTTACTGAATAACAACATCACATTTTTGTAATGACTTTATTTTATTGTTTTATTTTGGTACTTAATTTTTTACTTTACTCTTTATGCTGTTAGTGCTGTATTTTATACTGTAAGGTTTAGGATAAACACTGTGTACAACACAAACAGTTGTTTATTTCCCAGAAATTTGGCATAGAAAACAGGGTCGTAAGTTAAGAGATAAGATAAGATAAGATTTCGTTCGGATTTTTAACCCCGGAGGGTTAGCCACCCAGGATAACCCAAGAAAGTCAGTGCGTCATCGAGGACGGTCTAACTTATTTCCATTGGGGTCCTTAATCTTGTCCCCCAGGATGCGACCCACACCAGTCGACTAACACCCAGGTACCTATTTGCTGCTAGGTGAACAGGACAACAGGTGTAAGGAAACGTGTCGAATGTTTCCACCCGCCGGGAATCGAACCCGGGCCCTCCGTGTGTGAAGCGGGAGCTTTAGCCACCAGGCAGGTCGTAAGTCAGATGGTAGGTGTATTACAATATTGCAGTAGTCTGCATAACAGTAAATGTTCTATTTTTTGTTTGAATAAAAATTCAAAATAGAAAGCAAAAGTAATATCAGAGGGGCCTAGAGACATGACTGGTGAACAGGGAAAATGTTATTTTAGCAAGTAAGTAAGTAAGTTTATTCAGGTATACACAAATACAGTTACATAGATTATCATACATAGCAGCATATGTGTAGAGAACCTAGGATAACCCAAAAAAGTCAGACAGAGTGACTTATTTCCATTGGGGCCTTTTAGAGCCAGGAATGTCTGCATTGTTCATTTTGGACCCTATTTTGAAATTGGCATATTTTTTACTTTGCTTGAAATTGGCCAAATTGCAAATTTCTGACCACGTTATTGGGTAGTTGAAATCGGTAAATGGGCAGTTTCTTGTATTCAATTGATAGAAGAAATGGAGTTCTAAAGAAATAGCTATGAGTTTGGTCGACTGGAACAATGGAATTAGATGAAAATAGGGCTCAAAGTGGGTGGAATTGCCGATTCGTAAATGTCACTGAGGTCGCTAACTTCGTGAGAGCATAATTCCATAAGTTTTCCACCAAATTTCATTCTTTTGGTGTCATTACCATTGGGGAAAAGATTCTCTATCATTTCATTAGAAAAAATAATTTCTTTTTTTTTTTTTTTCAAAATTTTTTCAAAACCAGGAGATACCTCAGGATTTGGGGTTGAGACAGTCAAGAGGTTAATAACTGAAATAGAGCACACAGGCATAAGACAAGACATGAAACACTCTTAGATATCCCCCGTGTCTGACTCAGCCTATGCAAAAACTCACTGTGCATAAAAGGCCCTAAGATCTGGAATTCATTGTTGGAAGCATTGAAAGGTCCCCTATCTGCCAATCGATTCAGAGCTACAGTATTGTTAAAGAGCAACTCATCGCTGTAACCTAACTGAAACAGCAGTATGCTATGTCAAGCAAAACCAGCTCATACACTTCTGTCCCTGTTCTTCCAGCCTTCCTTCAACTCCCATAAAAAAATAGTAACACATTGTAACCTTTGCAAAGAAATAAAATCTTTAATCTTTTTTAATCTTTAATCTCCTTCCTTTGTTTTTTGTATTGCAACTAAGTAACTTGCTGTATCTTCACCATCTCTGTTCAGTCACTCCACAATACTAAAGATCAGTGAAACAGTTTCATATAGCAAATCATACTTTTGAGATTGACCATTTGTTCATTAGCTAGTTTCTTTTTGTATATATAATTGTAGTTAACTTCATAAGAAATCCTACTTAATAGTCTCTCTAAATGTTAAGTAACATTTAAATACTAGGATTAGGTTGCCTGAAATGCATTGCATATTAGTCTATGAGTCTATGAAAGACAAGGCAAATCATAGAATTGATGAAGGAAAAAAGGTGAGTGTTGCACTGAGGATTCTGTAAAGACAAAGAACATTATCCATGGAAGCAAAGAGGGGCATGTATGAGAGTATAGTGGTGCCATTGCTGTTATATGGGTGTGATGCATGGGTGGTGAATGTTGCAGCAAGGAGAAGGCTGGAGGCAGTGGAAATGTCGTGTTTGAGAGCAATGTACGGTGTGAATATTATGCAGAGAATCTGTAGTTTGAAAGTTATGAGGAGGTATTATACAAAGGGCTGAGGAGGGTTTGCTAAGGTGGTTCAGAGATTTAGAAAGGATAGAACAAAATAAAAGGACTTAGCATATGAATCTGTTGTGAAAGGTTGGGTAGAGGTTGGCCTAGGAAAGGTTGGAGAGAGGAGGTAAAGGAGGTTTTGTGTACGAGGGGTCTGGACTTCTATCAAGCATGTGTGAGCATGTTAGATAGGAGCAAGTGGAGACAAATGGTTTTTATGACTATGTGCTGTTGGACTGTGAGCAAAGTAACATTTATGAAGGGAGCCAGGGAAACTAGCAAGCTGGACTGGAGTCCTGGATGTGGGAAGTACAGTGCCTGTGCTCTGAAGGAGTGTGTTGATGTTGCAGTTTTTTAACTGTAGTGTAGGTGTGCCTCTGGTAAGACAGTGATGGAGTGAATGATGATGTAAGTGTTTCTTCTTTTTTTGGGTCACTGCTTTGGTGAGAAACAGCCGATGTGTTAATAAAAAAATAAATTAGTGGCTTTCTTTTGTGCTTACCAATGTTTTTTACATGCATTGTATATTGTATAAAGAAATAAAAAAAATTGTATTGTTATGTATTGTATAGTGGTAGTAGCACTATTATTACTGTAGTGTACAGTTTTATATTCCTGGAGAAGCACTAAATTGGTAGGGGTCATACAGTAGTTGGAGAGTGGGAGGCAATCAGGCTTGATTTGAGGAATGAGAGGGGCACCCTTCTCAAAAAGAGTGACATTAACAATATCAACAGTAGAACATTGTGTTGGAAACATTAGTAAGAGTGGCTGGTGGATGGAATTGTGTAACTCATTAACTGCTTAATGAATTTATTTATTTATTTTTTATTTGGACATGATACATAGTTGTACAAAGAAATATAGTGACTGGGTGTACATGCCAAAAGCCCCTTGTATGTAGAGCATTATGGGCAGGCTTAAAATTAACTTAAGATTAACTAAGCAATGATATATTCTGTGGTAAAAATTACAGTAAACAAATTACAACATGAAGTACAAATGAGTATTTCAAATAAGAAGCTTTATAGTTGTGCAAATTTGTAGCATAACAATGTATAATATAATCGAATCAGATCGAGTAAAATCAATTATTTTTAGTGCAGAAACAGGTCATATGGTCATTAGATGAGTTACTGAGCATTCAAGAGAATGGAGTATTCTATTAGGTAATGTAATCAAAAAAAAAACATAGTTTGATAGGGTCACAGGTTATACATTTATGAGATTGAGTTATTCAGTATTTATGTAGTTGTGGTTAGTAAATGGTTTTTAAGAAGAGTCTTGAATTGATAAACAGACAGTATTTCGTTTATATTCACAGATAATGAATTCCAGATTTTTGGGCCTTTTATGTGAATTGAGTTTTTACATAGTGTGAGATGGACACGAGGAACATCAAAGAGTGATCAGTGCCTTGTGTTATGGTCATGTGTTCTGTTGAGGTTGGTAAGGAGAAGTTTGAGGGGAGGGTTTATATCCGAGTTAAGTGTTCTATGTATGTAGTAGGTACAGTAATAAGTATGGATGTTCGTACGGTGAGTAAGTTTAGAGTTTTGAATATTGGTGGAGTATGCTGCCTGTAGTGGGAATTTGTTATCATTCTGACTGCAGCCTTTTGTTGGGTAATTAATGGTCTGAGATGATTTATTGTTGTTGAGCCCCATGCATAAATTCCATAGATGAGATAGGGGTAAATGAGTGAGTGATATAGGGCCAGGAGGGCTGACTGTGGAACATAGTACCATATCTTCGATAGTATGCCTACGGTCTTGGAGATTTTCTTGGAAATTTGTTGTACATGTGTTTGAAATTTGAGTCTATTATCAAGGTGGATTCCTAAGAATTTTCCCTCTGTGAACTTTGTGATAGGTGATCCGTTTATCATTATGCTAAGAGGAACATCTGTAGTTCTGTTCCCAAACTGAATGTAGTAGGTTTTGTCAATATTGAGAGTAAGTTTGTTAATCATCATCCATGTAGATATTCTCTGTAATTCGGTATTTACAGTATTGGCTAGTATGACTGAGCTTGGGTGAGAGAAGGCATATGTAGTGTCATCTGCAAATAGTGTGGGTTTGAGTAGTTGCGATGCATTTGGTAGGTCGTTTATGTAAATGAGAAAGAGAAGAGGGCCAAGGACACTTCCCTGTAGGACACCAGCTGTAATTGACTGTGTGGAAGAGTTTGCTCCATTTGTGTACACATATTGGCTTCTTCTGCTAAGGTATGACTTTAGGTAGTTGAGGGAGTTCCCTCTTATACCATAGTGTGATAATTTTATGTGCAACAAATCATGGTCAGCTGTGTCAAAAGCTTTACATAAATAAATGAAGATCCCAAGTGGGACTTCTTTTTTCTCTAGTGCAGTGTATATTTGTGTTAGCATGTGTATAATAGCATCATTAGTATTTTTATTAGGCCTGAACCCAAAATGACAGGGGTTGAGTATGTTGTGGGAGATGAGGTAGGAATAGATTCGCTTATGAATTAGCTTTTCAAAGATTTTAGAGAGAGGGTGTAAGTTGGATATTGGCCGATAGTTATTCAAGTCTGCTTGATCTCCTCCTTTATGTATCAGGGTGACCCTCGCTATTTTGAGAACTGTAGGGAAGGTAGAGGATTCGATGGATTTGTTAAAGAATGTTGCAATAATTGGTGACAGCACTTGTGAAGCTTTTTTGTATATAAAGGTTGGTAAGGTATTTAAATCTTCTGTCTTGTTCTTCAGTGTGTTGATAATAAGTGAGACTTCTGTTGGGTTGGTTAGAGCTAGGAATAGTGTGTTCGGGTAGGTGCCAGTGAGGTAGTCATTTGGTTGGGTATTTGAACTTGGGATTTTACCAACAAGGTTTTATTCTATGGTGGAGAAGAAGACATTGAGTCTTGTTTGCTGTTTCAGTAGGTGGGAGTAGGGGTTCATCTGGTTTTGCTAGTGTGATTGTTCTGTTTCCTGATATCTTTTTTGTTCCTAGAATTTCAGATAGGGTTTTCCAGGTCTTTTTTATATCACCTTTTAAGTTGGATAATCTGTTCTTGTAATACAATTTTTTTTTGCCCTTCTTATCAGGCTGGTTAGGATAGATGAGTAACATTTTGTTTGGTCTCTGGTTATGTGACCCATTCTGTGCTGTTTTTCATACTGGTACTTTATATTTATGGATTTGAGGATGCTGGGTGTTAGCCAGGGACTGTTCAGTCTCTTAGCTGTGATCTGTTTAGTTTTTTAGGGCAGTGCTTGTTATAGAGGTATTGGGTCTTTTTTAGAAAATTATTAATACATTCGTCAGTATCTGTCTAGATTTCTAGCTCAGTTTACCAGTCGATGTTTGTTATTGCTGCTGTGAAGTTATTAATGGCTACCTCATTATGAAGCCTGAAGGTTACTTTAGTAGTGTCTGGGGGTAATTTACCTAGATTGGTTATGAGAAAGGTAGGGTAGTGGTCTGTGGTATTATCTGTGATTTTGCCTGATTTTAAAAGGGATATGGTGTTGATCCAGATCTGGTCTAGGGAAACATTAGTCTCTGTAATTCTTGTAGGTTTTGTTACTGTTGGTAGCAACAAGCAGTTACTCAGTGTTTGTGAATTCAGTTAAATGTGGGTCCTGGTCTTGCAGAAGATTTGTATTGAAGTCTCCGGAGAGTAGTAAGTGATCTTTATTCATGTGTGCATCAGTTATCATACTTCCTAGGTTTTTACTAAAATGACTGATATATATCATACTTCCTAGGTTTTTACTAAAATGACTGATATTTGACTGTGGTACTCTGTAGATATTTATCACTGTGAGAGGTTTTTGTAGGTATTTGGATTTGAATTTAGCTATGATATATTCCCCATGTTCATCCCTTGTGCAAGTATTATTGATACATTCTAGTTGGTCTGAGTAGTATATAGCTGTGCCACCTCCTTGTTGATCTCTCCTACAGTTGTGTATGGCTGTGTAACCAGGAATGGCATAGACATCTGTAGTATCTGGCTTTAGCCAGGTTTCAGTGAGAGTATTGATGGACATACTGGCATGCAGGGAATTTAGTAATGCTGTGAGGTCATCATAATGTTTGCTTAAAGATCTGACATTGTAGTTAAAGACAGTTATGTTATTGTTGGCTCTGAGAAGTGCCTTTGTTTTTTCTGCTGTGTAGTAATTACAGTTGCTGTTTGATTCATTTAAGTCACAGGTATTCTTTAATTTCTCTAAAAATCAAACTATATTCAATATTGGTACCTGTCTAATGCTCACTGTTGGTACCTGTCTGATGAAAACCAATCTATCCTAATATGCATTTTATAATTCATTCATGTTCATGATGCTGTACGCTCTGCATACAAAGGGGCTTTTCGCATGTACACCCAACTATTATATTCCTCTGTACAACCATGTTATTTGTCAAAATAAACATCTATGTCTTTATCTTTATCTTTATTCAATGTTAATTGATCCTTTCTCTCTTAATAGTCCTACACCGACTTTTTTATTATTTCATATTTTGCATATTCTCAGTGAATTGGTATTTTTCTTCATATTCTTAAAATTTTTTGAAGTCTTTTTGGACATTCTATTTTCTTGAGTGGCTGCATTTAAAACTCACTTATAGATAACATAGTTATTGTATTCCTTGGTTTTTTAGTATTTTTTCACCCACTGATTTTCCTCATTAATACCCAAAGAAAACTAGAAAAATTATACATCAAACTAATAAGGAAATCTAAGCAGCTGTATAAGACCTGGAAAACACTTAAAAATCTTGGAGTCTAGAAAATGATAAAAAAAAAAAAATTATTCTAGCTAAACGAAATAAACCTCCCATCTAACCTTACAAAAGAGCTAAAAACAATGTAAGTGATTTCTTCTCAACCATTAAGTTTTAATGAGCCAAAGTTTATTTCTGATATGCTTGTATCTTTTACATGGGTCTAGGGATTGTTTCTGCAAATTGCTGTCGACCACTTTTAGACTGATTGAGCTTCTTGCTGTTAGGAAAGAAGTGTTCATAGAAAGACTTTTCTTATGTAGCTCCTAGATTGTTCAGCAGGTCACCAGTGTCTGTTAAGAGTCAAGAAGCTATGGTCAGGCTTTCAAGTCTCAGATGAAGGCACATGTATTTTGTAGAACTTATGATTCTGATGATCATACTCTTACTCTTGAATATAAAATTTAGCACAGTACTGTATTTCTTCCTCATTGTTGTTGTTGCATTTATGATTTGGTGTATGAGTGTTTGTGAATTTCTGGAAAGAACTATTATTATTATTATTATTATTATTTTATTATTATTATTATTACACATTATTATTATTATTATTATTATTAATATTATTATTATTATTATTATTATTATTTAGCAAGTTGGCCATCTCCCACCGAGGCAGTGTGACCCAAAAAGAAAGAAAATCCCCAAAAAGAAAATACTTTTATTATCATTCAACACTTTCACCTCACTCACACATAATCACTGTTTTTGCAGAGGTGCTCAGAATACAACAGCTTAGAAGCATATACGTATGTATAAAGATACACAACATATCCCTCCAAACTGCCAATATCCCAAACCCCTCCTTTAAAGTGCAGGCATTGTACTTACCATTTTTAGGACTCGAGTCCAGCTATATAAAAATAACTGGTTTCCCTGAATCCCTTCAATGAATATTACCCTGCTCATGCTCCAACAGCTCGTCAGGTCCCAAATACCATTTGTCTCCATTCACTCCTATCTAACATGCTCACACATGCTTGGTGGAAGTCCAAGCCCCTTGCCCACAAAACCTCCTTAACCCCCTCCCTCCAACCTTTTCAGGATGACCCCTACCCTGCCTTCCTTCCCCTACAGATTTATACACTCTCCATGTCATTCTACTTTGATCCATTCTCTCTAAATGACCAAACGACCTCAACAACTCCTCTTCAGCCCTCTGACTAATACTTTTATTAACTCCACATCTTCTCCTAATTTCCACACTTGGAATTTTCTGCATGATATTTACACACATTGCCCTTGGACAGGACATCTCCACTGCCTTCAACTGTCTCCTCGCTGCAGCATTTACAACCCAAGCTTCACACCCATATAAGAGTGTTGGTACCACTATACAGTGGACCCCCAAGTTTCGGCAGCATCAACTTTCGTGAAATTCGACTTTCGGCAAGTTTTTGCAGCAAAATTTGGCCTCGAGTTTCGTGATTAGACTCTTGATTCGGTGACCGTCTGGTACCTGTCCGCCCGTCACCGCACACACAAAGCCAGTCTCCCATGCCATTCATGCTCAGTGTGCCATTGTTTACCAACACGTGACCATCACCTCGCGGGTTCATACGTAATAATCCATTGTTTTTTGTGATTGCAACTGCTAAATAAGTCACCATGGGCCCAAGGAAAGCTAGTGCAAGCCCTTTGGTAAAGAAGGCGAAGAACACGATCCAGAGGGATTTTGAAGGGTTTGAGGCAGACCCTGACCCTGCCGACCCTCTGCCTGTTGTGGAAGGTGTTGTGGCATTGGGTAAGTCCATGGGGTTGGAGGTGAGTGACGGGGATGTGGAAGAGTTGATGGAGGACCACAGGGAAGAGCTAACCACTGACGAACTGCAAGAGCTTCAACTGGAAGAGCATCAGATCACAGCTGAGGAACTTGCTTCAGAGGAGGAGGAAAAGAGAGTGAAGGAGGTGCCTTCTTCGGTGATTAAGGACATGTGTTCAAAGTGGAATGAGTTGCAAAGTTTTGTTGAAAAGTATCACCCTGACCAAGCTGAAACAAGCCATATCTGCAACATGTTCAGTGACAAAACCTTGCCCCACTTCAGGCAAATCATAAAGAAATGCCAGAAACAGACCTCTCTGGACAAATATTTTGTGCGACAGGGGTCCAGCAACTCTCAAGTTGTTCCCAGTGGCATTAAAAGAAGAAGGGAAGGAACCCCAGAAAAGGACTTGCTACCTGAAGTCCTAATGGAAGGAGATTCTCCTTCCAAACAATAGTGTACACCTTCCTCCTATCCCCTCCTCCCGTCTTCCATCCACCCAGAAGTCTTCAGTAAAGGTAAGTGTAATGTTATTATTATTTTTTATATGCATGTACTTGATTTCTGATTTTAGTATGTAAATCTTTATTTAATTTGAAAAAAAGTATTTTAATATTTTTGGGTGTCTGGAACGGATTAATTTTATTTCCATTATTTCTTGTGGGGAAAATGGTTTTGAGTTTCGTGAATTTCGACTTTCGGCAGGCTCTCTGGAACGGATTAATCACAAAACTCGGGGGTCCATTGTACTTTCATACATTTCCTTCCTTGCCTCCATAGATAACGTTTTTTGTCTCCACATATACCTCAAAACACCACTCACCTTTATTTCTTCATCATTTCTATGATTAACCTCATCCTTCATAAATCCATCCGCTGATACGTCAACTCCCAAATATCTGAAAGCATTCACTTCTTCCATACTCCTCCTCTCCAATTTGATATCCAATTTTTCTTTATCTAAATCATTTGATACCCTCATCACCTTACTCTTTTCTATATTCACTTTCAACTTTCTACCTTTACACACACTCCCAAACTCGTCCATCAACCTTTGCAATTTCTCTCTAGAATCTCCCATAAGCACAGTATCATCAACAAAAAGTAACTGTGTCAATTCCCATTTTGTATTTGATTCCCCATTATTTAATCCCACCCCTCTTCCGAACACCCTAGCATTTACTTCTTTTACAACCCCATCTATAAATATATTAAACAACCATGGTGACATTACACATCCCTGTCTAAGACCTACTTTTACCGTGAAGTAGTCTCCCTCTCTTCTACACACCCAAACCTGAGCCTCACTGTCCTCATAAAAACTCTTTACAGCATTTAGTAACGTACCACCTATTCCATATACAGTGGACCCCCGCATAACGATATTAATCCGTTCCTGAGAGCTCATTGTTATGCGAAATTATCGTTATGCGAATGAATTTTCCCCATAAGAAATAATGGAAATCAAATTAATCCGTGCAAGACACCCAAAAGTATGAAAAAAAAAATGTTACCATATGAAATATACATTTTCCTACACACAAAGAGAAGGATACATGCACAATAGTAGAGTAGTACATGCACAATATATATTGTGCATGTACTACTCTACTAAATGAAGAATAAATGACACTTAACTTTATTGAAGATGCAGCAATGACTGATGAGACACTGTGTCCTGGGAGTGCCTTTTCCTCCTGAGTACTGTAGGTCCTGTTTGGCATTTTCTTCCAGAACAGGCCTTATCACACTGTGTATGCCACTACGATTCTTAAATCTCTCAAACCAACCTTTGCTGGCTTTAAATTCACCAATATGAGCACTAGTTCCAGGCATTTTTCCCTGTTCACCTGGGTGTTAGTCAACTGGTGTGGGTTGCATCCTGGGAGACAAGATTAAGGACTCCAATGGAAATAAGTTAGTCTTCGATGACACTGACTTTTTTGGGTTATCCTGGGTGGCTAACCCTCTGGGGTTAATTGTTTCTTGGTACAGTGGACCCCCGCATAACGATTTTAATCCGTGCAAGAGGGGTAATTGTTATGCGAAATAATCGGTATGTGAATGAATTTTCCCCATAAGAAATAATGGAAATAAAATTAATCCGTGCAAGACACCCAAAAGTATGAAAAAAAAAATTTTTTACCACATGAAATGTTAATTTTAATACACACAAACTGAAAAAGGCATGCACACTTACATGACACTTACTTTTATTGAAGATCTGGTGATGATTGATGGGATGGGAGGAGGGGAGAGAGAGTGTTAGTGTTTAGAAGGGGAATCCCCTTCCATTAAGACTTGAGGTGGCAAGTCCTTTTCTGGGGTTACTTCCCTTCTTCTTTTAATGCCACTAGGACCAGCTTCAGAGTCACTGGACTTCTTTCGCACAACATATCTGTCCATAGTGGCCTGTACCTCTCGTTCCTTTATGACTTCCCTAAAGTGTTTCACAACATTGTCAGTGTAATAATCACCAGCACGGCTTGCAATAGCTGTGTGAGAGTGATTTTCATCCATGAAGGTTTGCACTTCAAGCCACTTTGCATAGATTTACTTAATCTTTGTAGTAGGCAACTTCTTCAATTTCTCTCTCCCCTCCTCTGAACCAGTTTCCTCAGGTCTGGCCTCTTGCTGTTGAAGTTGATCTATCAGCTCATCAGTCGTTAGTTCTTCATTGTCCTCCTCCACCAACTCTTCCACATCCTCCCCACTAACCTCCAACCCCAAGGACTTTCCCAATGCCACAATGGATTCCTCAACTGGCATAATCCTCTCAGGGTTAGCCTCAAACCCTTCAAAATCCCTTTTGTCTACACATTCTGGCCACAGTTTCTTCCAAGCAGAGTTCAAGGTCTTCTTAGTCACTCCCTCCCAAGCCTTACCTATAAGGTTTACACAATTGAGTATATTAAAGTGCTCTCTCCAAAACTCTCTTAGAGTCAGTTGAGTTTCTGAGGTCACTACAAAGCACCTTTCAAACAGAGCTTTTGTGTACAGTTTTTTGAAGTTTGCAATAACCTGCTGGTCCATGGGCTGCAGGAGAGGAGTGGTATTAGGAGGCAAAAACTTCACCTTAATGAAGCTCATGTCCCCATAAAGTCGCTCTGCCACGTCTGTAGGATGACCAGGGGCATTGTCTAACACCAGGAGGCACTTAAGTTCTAATTTCTTTTCAGTTAGGTAATCTTTCACATTGGGGGCAAATGCATGGTGTAACCAGTTATAGAAAAAGTCCCTAGTGACCCATACCTTACTGTTTGCCCTCCACAGCACACACAAATTATCCTTGAGGACATTCTTTTGCCTGAACGCTCTGGGAGTTTCAGAGTGATACACTAATAAAGGCTTAACTTTGCAATCACCACTAGCATTGGCACACATCAACAAAGTAAGCCTGTCTTTCATAGGCTTATGTCCTGGGAGTGCCTTTTCCTCCTGAGTAATGTAGGTCCTGCTTGGCATTTTCTTCCAGAACAGGCCTGTTTCATCACAATTAAACACTTGTTCAGGTTTCAGTCCTTCACTGTCTATGTACTCCTTGAATTCCTGCACATATTTTTCAGCCGCTTTGTGGTCCGAACTGGCAGCCTCACCATGCCTTATCACACTATGGATGCCACTACGCTTCTTAAATCTCTCAAACCAACCTTTGCTGGCCTTAAATTCACTCACATCATCACTAGTTGCAGGCATTTTTTTAATTAAATCCTCATGCAACTTCCTAGCCTTTTCACATATGATCGCTTGAGAGACGCTATCTCCTGCTAGCTGTTTTTCATTTATCCACACCAATAAGAGTCTCTCAACATCTTCCATCACTTGCGATCTTTGTTTCGAAAACACAGTTAAACCTTTGGCAAGAACAGCTTCCTTGATTGTCTTTCTGGTGCCCACAATAGTAGCGATGGTTGATTGGGGTTTCTTGTACAACTTGACTAGGTCGGCGATACGCACTCCACTTTCATACTTATCAATGATCTCTTTCTTCATTTCTATTGGAATTCTCACCCTTATTGGTGTACGGTTGGCACTAGAAGCTTTCTTGGGGCCCATGGTCACTTATTTTCCAGAAACAGCACCGAAAACACTGTAATAATACGAAATATTCCGAGTGTATGCTTGGATGTTACCGCGGAGGCTGGCTGGTAAACAATGGCACGGGCGGCACATGTGAGGCTGGCTGAGGGCGCACATTGGACGCGTCTCGGACGAAAATCGGTGAGCGGGTTTTTAATCGGTATGCGCGGCAAAATTTTTGCGATTAAAGCAAGCGGTATGCGGATTAATCGCTATGTGATGCCATCGTTATGCGGGGGTCCACTGTATTCTTAATAAGCCACACCAACAACGGTGCTACAGCAGCAGCAGCAGCAGCAGCAGCAGCTGACAGTGCTACAGCAGCAGCTGACAGTGCTACAGCAGCAGCAGACGGTGGTACAGCAGCAGCAGACGGTACTACAGCAGCAGCAGCAGCAGCTGACGGTGGTACAGCAGCAGCAGCAGCAGATGGTGCTACAGCAGCAGCAGACGGTACTACAGCAGCAGCAGCAGCTGACAGTGCTACAGCAGCAGCTGACAGAGCAGCAGCAGCAGCTGACTGCTACAGCAGCAGCTGACAGTGCTACAGCAGCAGCAGCAGCTGACAGTGCTACAGCAGCAGCTGACAGTGCTACAGCAGCAGCTGACAGTGCTACAGCAGCAGCAGACTGTGCTACAGCAGCAGCAGATGGTACTACAGCAGCAGCAGCAGCAGCTGACGGTGCTACAGCAGCAGCAGCAGCTGACGGTGCTACAGCAGCAGCAGCAGCAGTTGACCATGGTACCACAGTATTTCGATAATATTTCTCAACCTTTTTACCACAGGGTTGGCACTAGAAGCTTTCTTGGGGCCCATGGTCACTTATTTTGCAGATAAAATCACCAAAAATGCTGTAATAATACGAAATGTTCCGATTGTATGCTTGGATGTTACCGTGGAGGCTGGCTTGTAAACAGTGCCACCGGCGGAACATGTGAGGCTGGCTCAGGCCACGCATTAGACGCGTCTCGGACGAATAGTGTTGAGCGGGTTTTTTAGCGGTATGCGAGGCAAAATTTTAGCGATAAAATGTATCGGTATGCGGATTTAACGTTATGTGATACCAACGGTATGCGGGGGTCCACTGTATAGGGAAAATCATTGATTTTGATGTGATAGATGATTTTGCATAACTGAAGCCAAGGAAATGTAAGATCAGATTTACTGAGATGTTACCTGTACTCAGGGTCAAATTGGAACTAGTGTTTGTCTGATATTGCAATGTTTTTCTTTATTTTTCAATTTTTTATTTATTTATTTATTTTTTTTGGGGGGGGGGGCATTGTTGAAGATGAATAAATGTAGGATGTGTTGCCTGTACTCAAAGTGGTATTTGAGTTTGTTTCCTCAATATTACTACATTTATTTATTTTATCATTAATAAAGTTGAGAAGTATTCTCCTGTTTGGTTTATGGCCCTTAAACGTTTTCATTGTTAAACATTAGTCACTGGTCATGCAGTAGTGACGTAACTGGAGTTTACCCCTCCCCCATCCCCCCGCCCTTGACTTTCATGGGGGTGACACCAAAGATGCTGCCCCGGGTGACAGCAGAGATTCCGCCCCAGGTGACACCAACTCTAGCGACTCCTGGTCCCCTATCTTGTTCTTTAGTGTTTTGATGATAAGCAAGATTTCAGTATTGTTTGTTGAGGCTAAAAATAGAGTATTTGGGTAGTTGCCAGTGAGGTAGTCTTTTGGTTGAATGTTTGAGCTTGGGAAAAGAGAAAAAGACATTAAGTTTGTTGGCAGTATCAGTTGGCTGTAGGAGAGGTTCATTTGGTTTAGTTAAGTTAATTAATCTGTTTTGTGACAGCTTTTTTGCTCCTAGAATTTCAGATAAGATTTTCCAGGTCTTTTTCATATCATCTTTTATGCCATGAAATCTGTTTTCATAATACAGTTTTTTTGACCTTATTAGATTGGTTAATATTGATGAGTAATGTTTTGTGAGATCCTTTGTTATTAGACCCATTCTTTACTGTTTTTCATATAGATGTTTTTTATTAATAGATTTGAGGATGCTGTTTGTAAGCCAGGGGCTGTTTAGTCTCATTGCTGTGATCTGCTTAGTTTTTATTGGGCAATGCATGTTATAGAGGTTTTGGGTTTTTTGTAAAAAAATATTGACACATTCATCAATATCGAAGTTGTCTGCTAGCTCGTTTTGTGTTCATTAAATTTTTGTATAGGTTTAGCCGGACATGGGGAATGTTATAGAGATTTTTGTGCCTGGTGTTATGCCAGTGGGTCCTGTCACATCACAACTATCAAGAAAGTGTTTTAGGTCAGAGTTAATATTGCAATTTAAGGTTCTGTAAATGTAGGTTGCACAGTAGTAAGTGTGGATGTTCTGTACAGAAAGTTTAGATCTATGAAGAGGGGGGGTGTGTTGCCTGGGATTGGATTGCATGATTATTCTTACTGCGGCTTTTTCTTGGGTTATTATTGGCTTTAGGTGTGTTGCTTCAGTTGATCCCCAAGCACAAATAGCATAGGTGAGGTAGGGATAGATGAGTGAATAGTATAGTGTGAGAAGAGCTGATTGTGGCACATAGTAACGTATCTTGGAGAGGATCCCATCCATTTTGGATACTTTTTTTTTGTTATGTGCTGGATATGGGTGCTGAAATTCAGGTTGCTGTTGAGGTGCAGGCCTAGGAATTTGCCCTCATTATGTTTGGCAATAAGAGTTTTGTCGATCTTAATGGTAACCCCTAAACTGTCCACACATAGATATACGTTCACATGCGGCAGGTTCCAAATGTAGATCAACATTTTATTTTCCATTCCTTCAAAATTGGCGCGATAGGCCTGATTCGCCTAGACATGAGAGAATGGATGTGCGCACTCAGTGTGCACACATTGAAAAAATCGGGGACGCTGGAGTACCGCATGGTAACACCAGTTAGTTTCAGCTCCATCTTGGGTCAACATCATGGCAAATCCCCGTGATTCACTGACACCTCGGCGTATCAACACTCTACTATTCCCGGAAAGTGATACAGAACGCGAGTTTAGTGGTTTTGACTCCAATATAGCCACTAAAGATCAAGGAATTAGTGAGACTTTTGTTGATAACCCAGATGACCCTCAGGCCATGACCTCTGGGGTGGCCAGTGTGGCTGTACCAGACCCTCAGCCCAGCACTTCTGAGGTGTCCAGTGTGGCCACAATAGACCCTCAGGCCATGACCTCTGGGGTGGCCAGTGTGGCTGTACCAGACCCTCAGCCCAGCACTTCTGAGGTGGCCAGTGTGGCCACAACAGACCCTCAGCCCAGCACCTCTGGGGTTGTTAGTGTTACTTCCCAAAGGCAACTCCACAAGAGGAAATTATCATTTTCCATGCGTTATGGTGATGACGATAGTGAAAGTGATATAAGTGACGATGATGAAATCGATTTTATGCCGATAAACAATTCGTCGAGTGAAAATGATTATCATTTTCCCCTAGTGAAATGTACTTTTGGGCGTCATAACTTGCGTTCAGGGAGTGTGCCATATGTAATTGGTGGCAAGGGTCATGGCAGGTCACGATCCGAAACCCCAGCCACCGATAGTAATAGTGATAATGAAGGTGAATATGCTGGGATGGAGGAAGAGGGGGGTGGCATGGTGCCTGGACCTTGTTGCGCAGTGGGTGGGCAGACAAAGGACTGCCCGGCACCCTCTCAACCATGTGCTGCCTCCACTCCTGTGCCCCCTCCTGCTCCCCCACGCCCCATGCCACAGGTTCACCCTGCACCATGTGACCGCGAATGGAACTGGACAGAATTTACACCATTTGTGCCACATCCTTTCAGTTTTGATGCCAGTGGAAGTGGCATCATGCCACACTGTCCCATCACAAATGAGTCTACAGAGTTAGACTATTTTCAGCTATACTTTGATGAGCTGATAATGAACCTAATTGTTACCCAGACCAACATGTACTACCAGTATACAATGGACCACACAGATGTTTCAGAGTCTTCATGGCTGCGCAGGTGGAAAGATACAACTGTGGCTGATATGTATTTATTTCTTGGCACTGCCATGCTTATGCCACACACCTATAAGAACAATATAGCAGTCTTCCGTGACCGCCTTCCTTGCAACAGATTCACTCTGTTGCTACGAATGTTGCACTTCTCAGACAGGAATATGCCAAACAGAAATGACCTCTTATACAAAATCCAGGAATTGTTTATGTATCTGAAGCAAAAATTCAGTGCCTACTTTTATCCATTCAAGAACATTGTTGTCAATGAGTCCTTAGTTCTGTTCAAGGGATGACTGTCATTCAAACAATATATACCAAGCAAATGTAATCGCTTTGGTATAAAACTCTTTGTTATGTGTGACTGGTCTTGTGTTGGATGTCATTATTCACACAGGGAAAAATACACTCAGCGATACCAGGTGCATGTTGGGCATTTCTGGGGATGTTGTTTGCAAGATGATGGGGTCATACATTGTTCACAGACAACTGGTATACAAGCTCTATGCTCGCAGATTTCTTACATGTGAACAATACTGATATATGTGGAACAGTGAGAAGAAGTAGAAAACACATGCCAAGGTTCACTGGAGGAAGTCTTAATACAGTGGACCCTCAACCAGCGATATTAATCCGTTCCTGAGAGCTCATCGTTAGTCAAAATAATCGTTAGTGAAGTTAATTTTCCCCATAAGAAATAATGGAAATCAAATTAATCCGTGCAAGACACCCAAAAGTATTGAAAAAAAAAAAAATTTTACCACATGAAATATTAATTTTAATACACACAAACTGAAGATTACATGCACAGTTACATGACACTTACCTTTATTGAAGATCTGGTGATGATTGATGGGATGGGAGGAGGGGAGAGGTGTTAGTGTTTAGAAGTGGAATCCCCTTCCATTAGCACTTGAGGCAGCAAGTCTTTTTCTGGGGTTACTTCCCTTGTTCTTTTAATGCCACTAGGACCAGCTTCAGAGTCACTGGACTTCTTTCGCACAACATATCTGTCCATAGAGGCCTGTACCTCTCGTTCCTTTATGACTTTCCTAAAGTGGTTCACAACAGTGTCATTGTACAGGTTGCCAACACAGCTTGCAGTAGCTGTCTGAAGGTGATTTTCATCAAAAAAGCTTTGCACTTCAAGCCACTTTGCACACATTTCCCTAATGGGAATGCCTTTTCCTCCTGAGTAATGTACGTCCTGCTTGGCATTTTCTTCCAAAACAGGCCTGTTTCGTCACAATTAAACACTTGTTCAGGTTTCAGTCCTTCACTGTCTATGTACTCCTTGAAGTCTTGCACATATTTTTCAGCCGATTTGTGGTCCGAACTGGCAGCCTCACCATGCCTTATCACACTATGAATGCCACTGCGCTTCTTAAATCTCTCAAACCAACCTTTGCTGGCCTTAAATTCACTCACATCACTAGTTGCTGGCATTTTTGTAATTAAATCGTCATATGATCGCTTGAGAGATGCTGTCTCCTGCTATCTGTTTCTCGTTTATCCACACCAATAAAAGTCTCTCAACATCTTCTATCACTTGCGATCTCAGTTTCGAAAACATAGTTGCACCTTTGGCAAGAACAGCTTCCTTGATTGCCGTTTTCTTGCCCACAATAGTAGCGATGGTTGATTGGGGTTTATTATACAACCTGACCAGCTCAGAGACACGCACTCCACTTTCATACTTAGCAATGATCTCTTTCTTCATCTCCATAGTAATTCTCACCCTTTTTGCTGTAGGGTTGGCACTAGAAGCTTTCTTGGGGCCCATGGTGACTTATTTTGCAGGTGCAATCACTACAAAGGCTGTGATAATATGAAATGTTCCAGTTGTATGTTTGGAAGCGACCGCAGTGGCTCGCTGGCTTGTAAACACTGGCACATAAGGGACAAGTGAGGCATGCTCAGGCCAAAGTGGACGTGTATGGTACGGAATGAATAGCGCTGGTCGGGTTTTCAAGCGCTAGTCGAGGCAAAATTTTTGCGTTAAAATGTATCGCTAGTCAGATTTATTGTTAATCGATGCCATCGTTGGTTGAGGGTCCACTGTAATCACTTGCACGGCGTTGGTACCTGGGATTTTACTGGCAAAATTAGATCCTGTGGTTGAGAAGAAGTCATTTATCTTGTTAACTGTATCAGTGGGATGCAGTGGTGTTTCGTTCAGTTTAGTTAGGACAATATCCTTAGTTTTTTTCAGTTTGTAGGTTCCCAGAATCTGAGAGTGTTTTCCAGATCTTTTTTTATATCTCTTCTTGTTTCAGTGAATCTGCTGGAGTAGTACAATTGTTTGGCTCTTTTTATTAGTTTGGTGAGAACTGATGAATAATGTTTAAGAATATCTTTGTGTATTAAGCCCTGTCTATATTGCTTTTCATATTGGTGTTTCTTATCTGTTTCGTTTTTATAGGACAATGTTTGTTGTATAGTCTAAGTAATTTATTCATAAATATGTCTGTCCAATTGTCGCTACCATTGGCCTTAGAGAATTCTGTAGGCCAGTCAGCAGTCTCTAGCTCTGCTGTGAAATTATTTATTGAGGCCTTGTTATGGAGTCTAAATGAAACTTTGTTGTATTCCCCAGATGTGGTTTACTAATGTTTGTTAAGAGGAAGGTAGGGTAGTGGTCAGTAGTGCTGTCTGTGATTATCCCAGATTTAAAGGGGGCTAGTATATTGGTCCATATATGGTCAATTATGGCTGCACTTGTCTCAGTCAGCCTGGTTGGTTTAGTTATTGTTATTGTTGGTATGAGAAGTGTGTTGTTCATATTGTTGATGAAATCAGTTACAGGCTGATCATCTGGTAGGCCAAAGTTGATATTGAAATCTCCAGCCAATAGAAGGTGGTGCTTGTTCATTTGTCTGTTTGTTATTAGTGCCTTTAGTTTCTCACTGAAATTTGGAATGTTTGTGTGGGGCATCCGGTAAATGGCACCGACTGTTATAGGAGTCTTAAGGTTTTTTACAGTAAAATTAACAAAAATATATTTTCCATATTCATCACTATAGCAAGTGGTGCTAATACAAAATAGTTGATTAGAGTAATAGATTACAATACCACCCCCAACTTGGTGTGGTCTGCAGTTGTGGATTGCTGTGTATCCTGGTAGTGGGTAGATATCAATTGTGCCCTGCTTAAGCCAGGCTCAGTTCCTCACTGAATGCTAACACACACCAACATTTTCCACTATTTCTTTTGTCTGGTGCCCAGCTTTGTGAAGCCCTATGATTTGAGCTATAGTTTCAAGTGTTAAAGACTTCCTTTTACCCATAATCAAACATGTATAGCCCCAGAACCGAAGGGAACACTGGACAAGAGATGGGGTGGATGAGAGACAAAAGTGCGTGACAGTGTCAGCGTGCCTCGTTGTGCTCCGGGTTTTCTGGTGTTTTCACGGTGGCTCTTACGTGCTAGAACTTTAATTTGTGTCATCAATCCTATACGATACATCCCTCTAGCGCCTGGAACCAATCTTGGGCGGAAAACATTATATACTGAGTCAAAAAAGGAGAATTAGTGTGCACTACCTAGCAGAGTTTACTGCCAGAGGGGAATCATAGGCCGGTGTCCCGTGTGAAAAAATAATAATAATTGAACTTTGTGTCAGAGGAAAGAAAGTCTCCCTGATAACATTGAGTATACATAGTGTATAGTGTATACTACAGTGGCTCCCTAGTATATTGATGATAAAGGCTAAAGTGTCTTTTGAAAACAGGTGAATTTGTAAATGAAGTGATAAGCCTATAGAGGCAGGTGCCAAAAGTCGCCAGAAACTTACCACAGGTCAGCTGTTTTTAATAATCTTCCTGGCCTGCTGGTGTACTCGCATATAATCTAGTGATACCAGTGAATAGCAGAATACAGTGTTGTAGTAGCAACTAACCAGTATTATAATGGTACTTAGTGGAGTGGAGTGACTTTCATTAGTTTCTTTTTTCTTGAAATACCAGACGTATACTGTGAATTTCATATAACCTGTAGTTACCAGCGGTCGCAATATACACAACGAGAAGCAATTATTACTACAGAAAAAGCGTCCTTCCTCCAAAATTTGCACCAGTCAACTATAATGATAATATAGCATTTATTGTGGTGGAGACGGAAAAAAAAATAGAAAAGCTAGATACAGCGATTGATAAACAAGGGTTGAGGTTGACCGTTCGTCACTGTAGGAGCAGCCAGCAGTCACCGGCTCTTCAACACGCAAGTTATACTTTTGTATCAATCAAATCACATATTACTCGGGTAGATAATTTCCAGTAGATCCTTCATGTGTTAGCTCAAATCACCGACCAGTATGGTTTAAATAAGTGACCCACTGATCAGATCAGATAGACTGGTCCGAACCCTGGACTGGTTTCAAACGGTTTCGTTGTGCACTACCTAGCAGGTTATTAATAGAATATTCAAGAGGTTGCTAGTAGAATTGCAGTAAATCAACCATTCAAATCATTATGAAGCTGTGTGTAGTCTGTGGTCAGTCAAACAAACGGGCTTCCACATGCATAAATTGTCATTTTTGTGGAAATTGGTGTCACGCCCCTTGTGCAGATATCCAAGAACTAGCTACAAGCAGTATTAAAACAGGGAAGTGTTTTTGGGTATGCCCAAATGAGATAAATCTGTGGACTAAAATCACAAGGGTATTAAAAGAGATCAACATCAAAGCTGCTTTCATAGAAAACCTGGAAGCTTTCTACAACAGATGGGAACATAAAAAGTCTGGGCTGAATGGTACTGCCCTTGTTACTGGCCATGTAGTCAGAAACTGTAAGGCTGGAGATGATGTTCTGGTAGTCAGTAAATGGGGGGCTGATAGTGCTGTCCTGGGAGACAGTAATGGTGAAGCTGGAGGTGCTGTCCTGGGAGACAGTAATGGTGAAGCTGGAGGTGCTGTCCTGGGAGACAGTAATGGTGAAGCTGGAGATGCTGTCCTGGGAGACAGTAATGGGGAAGCTGGAGATGCTGTCCTGGGAGACAGTAATGGTGAAGCTGGAGATTTTGTCCAGGTAGTCGGGAATTATACGCAGGAAGGAATACATATAAATGACCTCATAGGGGACAGGAGCCATAGTAGGGAAACAGGTGTAGTCAAAGATAAGATAAAACCAATATTGCAAACTAGAAATACCGCAGGAAATAGCAAACAAGAGGACTCCACTAGCAATAGTGAGGATATATTACCAAAAACAACTGGTGGGGGCTCCATTGTTGGTGCTAGGGAGGATAGAAGTAAGACAGGGAAACATGCACAAGCAGGGAATACAGTCACAGAAACCCAAGGCAAACGGAAACCAAGCCTGTGCACATACTATGCACTCTGTATCTGCTGGCATAGGAAATCTGGAAAAACAGATGGGACGTGCAACTATGACCACCCTAGAAAATGCCATGCCCATATGACAACAGGAAAATGCAAACTCCCTTCCTGTAAGCTTTTTCACCCTGAACTGTGTACCTCTTCAGTACAGGAAAGACTGTGCTATAACTTAAATTGCCAGGCATACCATCTAAAGGGGACAAAAAGATACAAAACATCCAGGCCATGGGAAAACCTGGGTAGCCACAGCCACTCAAGAGGGAGAGGTTTTTTAGTGCCAGGAAGGAAAAAAAACTGGCAGGAAATGGCAGAAATCGTACACCAAATCCAGTCATTCCTGGAGTGGAACCACAGTCGATGGCCTCCACTCCAAACCAACAGATACAGATACTAATGCCGGAAAAAAAATCCCCCCCCAGTACCAACAATACCACCAGTCCGATAACATTCTTCTTTCCAAATATACAGGGTCTAAAGCCAGCAACAAACAACAAAATACCTTTCATCCGTGGACTGCTTGCAGAGGCAAAGGCAATGTTCGCGGCTTTCACTGAGACCCACATAAAGGAGCACTTGGACAATGAAATATGGATCCCAGGTTACAACCGATACAGATGTGACAGAGTGAACAGGCAAAAGGGGGGGGGGGGGGTTGGCCTGTACATTGCTGAGTCACTTGTTTGCACAGAACTGCTAAATGCCTCAAATGATGTAGTGGAAGTTTTAGCAGTAAAGGTCGAGAACCAAAACCTAGTCATTGTGGTAGTCTACAAGCCTCCGGATGCAACATCCCAGCAATTCCAGGAACAGCTGTTAAAAATTGACCACTGTCTGGAAAACCTTCCAGCTCCTGCACCCAACATCTTGCTCCTGGGGGATTTCAACTTAAGGCACCTAAAATGGAGGAATATAGCAAATAATATTGTTGCAGTAATAACACCAGGAGGCAGCTCTGATGAAAACTCACACTCACGCGAGCTTTTAAATCTCTGCACAAAATTCAATTTAAACCAGCAAATAATAGAGCCTACTAGACTGGAGAATACACTAGACCTCATCTTCACTAACAATGATGATCTGATAAGAAATGTCACCATATCAAAAACAATATACTCAGATCACAACATAATTGAGGTTCAGTCATGTATGCGCGGAGCCCCAGACCGACATAATGAGATTAGTCATGAGGGAGCATTCACCAAATTCAACTTCAATAACAAAAACATAAAGTGGGACCAAGTAAACAAAGTCCTAACCGATATAAGCTGGGAAGATATACTAAGCAACACAGACCCCAACTTATGCCTAGAACAGATTAACTCGGTGGCACTCGATGTATGCACAAGGCTTATTCCTCTAAGAAAAAGGAGGAGTAGATGTAAAACAGAAAGAGACAGGCGCTCCCTTTACAGGCGACGGAAAAGAATAACAGAGCGGCTAAAAGAGGTCAATATATCTGAAATGCGTAGGGAGACACTGGTCAGAGAAATAGCAAGCATCGAACTTAAGCTAAAAGAATCCTTTAGGAGTCAGGAATCGCGGGAAGAACTAAAAGCCATAAATGAAATCGAAAGAAACCCAAAGTATTTCTTCTCCTATGCCAAATCACAATCGAGAACAACGTCCAGTATTGGGCCCCTACTTAAACAAGATGGGTCCTACACAGATGACAGCAAGGAAATGAGTGAGCTACTCAAGTCCCAATATGACTCAGTTTTTAGCGAGCCTCTAACCAGACTGAGAGTCGAAGATCAAAATGATTTTTTTATGAGAGAGCCACAAAATTTGATTAACACAAGCCTATCCGATGTTATTCTGACGCCAAATGACTTTGAACAGGCGATAAATGACATGCCCATGCACTCTGCCCCAGGGCCAGACTCACGGAACTCTGTGTTCATCAAGAACTGCAAGAAGCCCCTATCACGAGCCTTTTCCATCCTATGGAGAGGGAGCATGGACACGGGGGTCGTCCCACAGTTACTAAAAACAACAGACATAGCCCCACTCCACAAAGGGGGCAGTAAAGCAACAGCAAAGAACTACAGACCAATAGCACTAACATCCCATATCATAAAAATCTTTGAAAGGGTCCTAAGAAGCAAGATCACCACCCATCTAGAAACCCATCAGTTACACAACCCAGGGCAACATGGGTTTAGAACAGGTCGCTCCTGTCTGTCTCAACTATTGGATCACTACGACAAGGTCCTAAATGCACTAGAAGACAAAAAGAATGCAGATGTAATATATACAGACTTTGCAAAAGCCTTCGACAAGTGTGACCATGGCGTAATAGCGCACAAAATGCGTGCTAAAGGAATAACAGGAAAAGTCGGTCGATGGATCTATAATTTCCTCACTAACAGAACACAGAGAGTAGTCGTCAACAGAGTAAAGTCCGAGGCAGCTACGGTGAAAAGCTCTGTTCCACAAGGCACAGTACTCGCTCCCATCTTGTTCCTCATCCTCATATCCGACATAGACAAGGATGTCAGCCACAGCACCGTGTCTTCCTTTGCAGATGACACCCGAATCTGCATGACAGTGTCTTCCATTGCAGACACTGCAAAGCTCCAGGCGGACATCAACCAAATCTTTCAGTGGGCTGCAGAAAACAATATGAAGTTCAACGATGAGAAATTTCAATTACTCAGATATGGTAAACATGAGGAAATTAAATCTTCATCAGAGTACAAAACAAATTCTGGCCACAAAATAGAGTGAAACACCAACGTCAAAGACCTGGGAGTGATCATGTCGGAGGATCTCACCTTCAAGGACCATAACATTGTATCAATCGCATCTGCTAGAAAAATGACAGGATGGATAATGAGAACCTTCAAAACTAGGGAGGCCAAGCCCATGATGACACTCTTCAGGTCACTTGTTCTATCTAGGCTGGAATATTGCTGCACACTAACAGCACCTTTCAAGGCAGGTGAAATTGCCGACCTAGAAAATGTACAGAGAACTTTCACGGCGCGCATAACGGAGATAAAACACCTCAATTATTGGGAGCGCTTGAGGTTCCTAAACCTGTATTCCCTGGAACGCTGGAGGGAGAGATACATGATTATATACACCTGGAAAATCCTAGAGGGACTAGTACCGAACTTGCACACGAAAATCACTCACTACGAAAGCAAAAGACTTGGCAGACGATGCACCATCCCCCCAATGAAAAGCAGGGGTGTCACTAGCATGTTAAGAGACCATACAATAAGTGTCAGGGGCCCGAGACTGTTCAACTGCCTCCCAGCACATAAGGGGGATTACCAACAGACCCCTGGCAGTCTTCAAGCTGGCACTGGACAAGCACCTAAAGTCAGTTCCGGATCAGCCGGGCTGTGGCTCGTACGTTGGTTTGCGTGCAGCCAGCAGCAACAGCCTGGTTGATCAGGCTCTGATCCACCAGGAGGCCTGGTCACAGACCGGGCCGCGGGGGCGTTGACCCCCGGAACTCTCTCCAGGTAAACTCCAGGTTCCTCTCATCACGGCAGCCAGGTGAGCACTGAGGAGCCACTGTGGAGTGTGATGGCAGGCCATGACATCATGCTAACGGCTTCTACCCGGCATAATGCACTGACGAAAAAAAAAAAACCTGTATGGTAGGCCTTTGATTTTTCATCACAGCATTATGCCGGGGCACTCACCCGGCATAATGCCGTGACTAGCATTTTACATCAGTGACCTCCCAAACACATCAAAACTCCTTAAACCCATTTTATTTGCAGATGTTGTTGTTGTTGTTATTGTTATGACACTACTTGCGTCTTTGTAGCTTGATCGCTAGCGCACTCCATTCACACACTGAGGTCCGGAGTTCAAATCTCCTCTGGTACTGCTGGAAAACATTAGGGACATGTTTCCATAAGACACTTGCTGTCCCTATTCACCCATCAGTAAAATGGGTACCTGGGAGTTAGTCGACTGGTGTGGGTCGCATCCTGGGACAAAACTGACCAAATTTGCCCGCAATGCTCTGCATAACAAGGGGGCTTCCTATATAGTAGTACATATGTCATTGATGTCAGCTAGGCCTGTATACCATGTACATGTACTTGTAGTAAATAAAGATATTACTATTATTCTCTCACCCAGGGTAGTGTCCTTGGCCCACTTCTCTTTCTCCTTTACATCAGTGACCTCCCAAATGCATCTAAACTCCTTAAACTCATTTTATTTGCAGATAAGATAAGATTTCATTTGTATTTTTAACCCCAGGGGGTTAGCCACCCAGGATAACCCAAGAAAGTCAGTGCGTCATCGAGGACTGTCTAACTTATTTCCATTGGGGTCCTTAATCTTGTCCCCCAGGATGCGACCCACACCAGTCGACTAACACCCAGGTACCTATTTGCTGCTAGGTGAACAGGACAACAGGTGTAAGGAAACGTGTCGAAATGTTTCTACCCGCCGGGAATCGAACCCGGGCCCTCTGTGTGTGAAGCGGGAGCTTCAGCCACCAGGTTATTGTTATTTTTATGACACTACTTATGTCTTCTCTCATCCAGGGTAGTGTCCTTGGCCCATCTCTCTTTCTCATATACATCAATGACTTCCCAAATACATCTAAACTCTGTAAACCCATTTTATTTGCAGATATTCTTGTTATGACATTACTTATGTCTTCTCTCACTCAAACCCGACTATACTAACAGACACTGTAAATTACGAGCTACTAAAAATATCTACTTGGATAACTACCAGCAAACTTATTCTCAATATAGACAAAACCTACTTCATGCTATTTGAAAACAGCTTCAAATGTACAGTTAAATGGTTCATCCATTTCAAGACACATGGAGGACAAATTTCTATGTCTCCACCTTGATTGCAGTCTCAAATTCTAGACCCACATACAGGAAACATCCAAGAAAGTCTCCAAAATAGTAGGCATCTATTCAAAGATATGGTACTATGTATTCCAAATGGCTCTTCTTGCTCTTTACCACTCTCTCATTTACCCTTACCTTGTCATGTAGGGGGGTATTGAAACATAAAGGCTAATTGGGGAATTTAGGAGTAAGGGGTTATGTAGGCAGGGGATAGGCAGGCGAGGTGGTAGGAGAGATGATTTGCGGAGGTAGGTAATGTGAGGTCACTGGTGACTACACCTTCACCTCTCATTATCTACCCACCACCCTACTCACCCTCTCACTACTTGAAATAAAAAATAAATGAATAAATGAGTAAATAACGAGGACAGTGAATATTACTATTCTACTCAAACACGGTTTATTATTAAGCCTTTGTACAATAATATATTTGGGAACAGGAGTACATTATTGTGTTTAGATAAATGGGGTGGTATACATAAGCAGTGAGACAGGGAACACAATCAACTTGACATAAATGAATATAACTTACAATATAGTTCAGAGGAGAGTTCACCACAGGAACTAAGCCACAGGTCCCAAGACCTACACAGCACGAGTACTGCTCCAAGCCAGTACTCTACCCAATGTCTCCAACAGTCTCCTCCAGAGACTTCAGCAGCCTTCCCCAGAGCCCTGCACCCCAGCAGCAGCTCCTCTCGAATCACCTGCTCAGAGCTCTGCACACAGCAGCAGCTCTGCTCGAAGTCTCTCTGCTCAGAGCTCTGCACACAGCAGCAGCTCCACTCGAAGTCCCTCTGCTCAGAGCTCTGCACACAGCAGCAACTCCGCTCAAAGTCTCTTTCCTCAGTTGTTCCTTGGGCTTATGTTGTCCCGAGAGCACCCCTCACAATGGGGTGTGCACCATGTGTTTTGACCTGACGCCGAGATCTGACGCCAAAAGGCGTGGCTGACAGACATTTGCCAAGGCAAGGTGTGACCATATAATTAGGTCTCCCTAGAGACCTCACAACCCCAGCTGAACTACATCACATCCCCCTTTCTCCCCAATTTAAAATATCTGAGAACTAGGACAATTTGTCCTAAGTTATTAGACTACAGTGGACCCCTGGTTTACGATATTATTTCATTCCAGAAGTATGTTCAGGTGCCATTACTGAACGAATTTGTTCCCATAAGGAATATTGTGAATTAGATTAGTCCATTTCAGACCCCCAAACTTGCACGTACAAACGCACTTACATAAATACACTTACATAATTGGTAGCATTGGGAGCTGATTGTAAACCGGGGGTCCACTGTATTTTAATCCTTACCCCTTAATTCTGTTACAATACAAAGACAAAATTATACATAGCATAATACAAAATTATTCAACTACATATATTTCCCTCAACCTCCTCAACTCCCACAAGGCAGTATAATCAGTACACCTCACAGTTGACCAGCATAACAGTTGCTCTCTGGTGCAAAGCCTCCTTACCCATCATTTCTCCTTAAACATAAATATCGGGCTCCAGTGCCTTCCCTACTTCTACTAGAAATGCACTAGCCAATACTAGTCACCCTCGCACATTAACCATTGGGTCAAACCTCTCTAGGCTTCTTTGGCGTGGAAAACTTCTCCAACAGGTTGCATTCTTTCAAGTAACTGCAACTGGACCACTTCACGGCCACCAAGGTCGCATTTTCAGCACACTTCACATGCACACTTCATCATCTGAAAATCGAGGTAGGGCAGGCATCGCAGCTAAGACCCTCCATTATCCTATGCCACTATCAGGATTCACTGGCCTCATAAAACAAGGCGGCCATAATCACTGGACCGTATTCAAGGTCACCTTATTTCACACAGGTAACACTAACACTTCTGGCAAGTCAAAGTAGGCTGGAGACATCTCACATTCTTAACTGTCTCTCATGGCTGGCAGGACATCCCCGCATACCGGTCGTACAGGTAGACCAGCAAGGCAGGATACACCTCCATACCGCCCTTGATAGCAGGCTCTCTTATCCTGGCACACCAGCCAGAATCCCTCATACACCACTGCAGCATCACTGCCATCGTCTCCTCTTGAGCTAGGCAGCATCACAGCACGGCCACAGCATCGCAGCACGGTCCCAGTATCTCAGCATCACAGCACGGCCACAGCATAGCAGCACTGCTACAGCATTGCAGCATGGTTCCAGCATCTCAGCATGGCTGTATCACAGCAGCACACAGCACGGCCACAGCATCGCAGTACGGCTACAGCATTGCAGACAGCATCACAGCAGCCGACATCAGTAGTAGCAGGCTATGGTCAGTTGCTTGAGGTGAGGTGAGGTGAGGTGAGGTCACTTCAGGTCATCAACAGCAGGTGCGGTCACCCAACCCTGGCAACTGCGGAAATGGCGGTCTGCGGGTGATGGTCACAGAGGCTGGGTGACGCAGACAGACACCCACTACAATGGATGACAGACCAGGGCAGCAATACATCTACTGGGGCACATCAGCTGGGTGGCTGGGCACATCAGGTGGATAACAATCATAGGCAACTCTTCAATGAGTGACAGTTGTGGGTGAGTCTTCCAAGGCGGGCTGGGTGACTTCTCATTCCTCTGTAAATATTCAATTTCGGCCAGTAATTGCTTCACCCAAACACTGATATTCTCCACCATTTATCCAAAACCAACAACCAACTCCACCAAATATAATAATACAACCACACAATTACTCAGACACACCATCAAAAAAAGGTCAGTTAAGGTCACTAGGATTGTATCACACAGATATTTACTTTAGCTTTACACACACAAGAAAAAAAATGGTAGCAAACGGTAGTATAACATAAGTATAACTGAGCAGTCAAAAAGGCACATGGGACTGATTCCTTTTATAAAAATAATAAGAATCACCACCGCTTATACACCATGTCATGTAGGGGGGTATTGAAACGTAATGGCTAATTGGGGAATATGGGAGTAAGGGGTTATGTAGGCAGGGGATAGGCAGGCAAGGTGATAGGAGAGATGATTTGCAGAGGTAGGTAATGTGAGGTCACTGGTGACTACACCTTCACCTCTCATTACTTTACCCACCACTCTACTCACCCTCTCACTACTTGAAATAAAAATACATGTAAATGAATAAATGAGTAAATAACGGGGACAGTAAATATTACTGTTCTACTCAAACACTGTTTATTATTAAGTCTTTGTACAATAATATATTTGGAAACAGGAGTACATTATTGTGTTTAGATAAATGGGGTGGTATACATAAGCAGTGAGACAGGGAACACAATCAACTTGATGAAAATGAATATAACTTACAATATAGTTCAGAGGACAGTTCACCACAGGAACTAAGCCACAGGTCCCAAGACCTACACAGCACAAATACTGCTCCAAGCCAGTACTCTACCCAATGTTTTCAACAGTCTCCTCCAGAGACTTCAGCAGCCTTCTCCGGAGCCCTGCACCCCAACAGCAGCTCCTCTCGAATCTCCTGCTCAGAGCTCTGCACACAGCAGCAGCTCTGCTCGAAGTCTCTCTGCTCAGAGCTCTGCACACAGCAGCAGCTCTGCGCAAAGTCTCTCTCCTCAGTTGTTCCTTGGGCTTATATTGTCCCGAGAGCACCTCCCCTCAGTGGGGTGTGCACCACGTGTTTTGACCTGACACCGAGATCTGACGCCGAAAGGCGTGGCTGACAGACATTTGCCAGAACATTATACTCAAATATTAACTCTCCTCTCAAACTACTTCTTGATAACTACAACAGAACACACAGCCATAATACAAGGCACAAATCACTCTTCGATATCCCTTGTGTCCCTCCCTATGCAAAAATGCTGTAGGGCCTGAAGATCTGGAATTCATTGCCAGAACACACTAAATGGCCCCTCGCCTGCAAATTAATTTAAGGCCCTAATTAGAAATCACCTCATCACCCAAAATTAATCAGACAAACACTTTATTTGACACCTACCAGTTACTCAACTATTTATCATTTACTTCAAACTTAAAATTGTTTCAATTTCATTATTATATATTGTGCTTGATGATTACTCAACTATTTAATCATTACTTCAAATTTATAATTCTTTCAACTTCATTGTTTTAAAATGTGCTAAATTGTAATACTGTATTTTTTATATACTATATTAAAACTGTAATTATTCTCAACCAAAATTACTAAAGCCATATAGCCTGAACTAGTTGAATATTCAATTTTCTTGTGAAAAATTAGACACTTGCAACATTTGGGAATCTTTTTTGTAGACGTTTTGCCATCTAGTGGCTTTATCAATACAAATTCAAGGATGTAATTGGAAGACAGTAGAACTATATACAAAAGATGAGGTAATCAGTCCCTCAGACTTGGAGTTGGTGTGAAGAGCACTGTAGTCATGAAGATTTTGGAGCACAGGCAAGAAGGCTGGTGCTTATATACTGGTGTCAAGTGGAAAGGGATGGATTGCAGAGGAAGGCATAGTCCTTGTAGGCAGGATTCCCCAGTGGAAGTAGGTCATACCCAAGGCACGGGTTAATGGTGGTAGAAGTAGCATTAGTAGTAGCAGCAGCCATGAAGAAGGTTATGTAGATGTCTGTAGAGTATACTTGGAGAGGGTTTTGGGGCTCAGCACCCCTGTGGCCTGGTTTGTGACCAGGCCTCATGGTGGATCAGGGCCTGATCAACCAGGCTGTTACTGTTGGCTGCACGCAACCCGACATATGAACCACAGCCCGGCTGTTCAGGTACTGACTTTAGGTGCCTGTCCGGTGCCTTCTTGAAGACAGCCAGTGGTCTATTGGTAATCCTCCCTTATGTATGCTGAGAGACAGTTGAACAGTCTAGGGTCACTCACACTTATTGTGTTGTCTCTTATCTTGCCAGTGGTGCCCCTGCTTTTCATTGGGGGGATGTTGTATAGTCTGCTGAGTCTTTTGCTTTCATAGGGAATGATTTTCATGTGCAAGTTTGGTACTAATCCCTCTCGGATTTTCCAAGTGTATATAATTTTGTATCTCTCCCGCCTGCATTCTAGGGAGTACAGGTTGAGGAACTTCAAGCGTTCCCAGTAATTGAGGTGTTTTATCATGGCTATGTGTGCCACGAAGGTTCTCTGTACATTTTCTAGGTCAGCAATTTCACCTGCCTTGAAAGGTGGTGTTAGTGTGCAGCAGTATACCAGTCTAGATAGAACAAGCGACCTGAAGAGTGTCATCATGGGCTTGGCATCCCTAATTTTGAAGGTTCTTATTATCCATCCTGTCACTTTTCTAGCAGATGCGATTGATGTATAACCTTCTTCACGGCTGCTGCTACTACTACTACTACTACCACCACCACCACCACCATTAACCCGTGCCTCGGGTATGACCTACTTCCATTGGGGAATCTCGCCTACTAGTGACTATGTCCTCGTCCGTAACCTGTCCCTTTCCACCTGATGCTACTATATAAGCGCCAACCTTCTTGCCTGTGCTCCAGAATCTTCACAACTACTGTGCTCTTCCAAGTCTGAGGGACTGATTACCTCATCTTTTGTATATAGTTCTTCTGTCTTCCAGTTATGTTCTTGAATTTGTATTGATAAAGCCACTTGATGGTGAAACATCTACAATAAAGATTCCCAGATGTTGCACGTCTAATTTTTCATCTTGTCGGTATTGTATACCATTCACGTACAGTTTTCTTGTATTCACTGTAATTCACTTAATGACCATATGTAAAATTACAGCACTGTTATTGCCTTATTAATCTTATGTTAGTCTTAAGCTTGCCCGAAATACTCTGCACATAAAGGGGCTTTTGGCATCGTTGCCAAATTGTTACACTCATTTGTACGAACACGTATCATGTTAAAATAAACTTATTGTTATTGAATGGGGGTCTGTTAAATTGAGGTTTTACTGGTTAATAATAATGAGCAGCAGAATAGTATAAGTAAAAATATCATATCAATTTCTGTTTTAGATAATATAGTCATTAGGCATAGATCATATTCATCATGGAAGACTTCATTATAAAAAAATAACTTATTTAAAGTTTAGTTTTAACTGAACCTACATGTGCAATTGTTCTCAGTTATTCTGAAAGTTAAATTCCAAATTATACATTGAATGTGCTGTATTATTATTGTATGATAATGTACACTTAATTTTCATTTTCATTTCTTCAGGCTTCACAAGAATGTGTGCACAAGTATGAATTGGAGAAGCTTAGTGATGGTCTTGCTGTCTCAAAGCTTGGTCTGAATTTCAGGTTAAATCAGTCTCACTTTATTAATGGTGAACTTAAACTAAAGGTAAGAGACAGTAAATTATTTTGTTGTATTACTTATGGAATCCAAAACATAATAATTTTTTTTGTCATCATTGAATTGCAGTTGGAGCAGTCTACAGGTTACCTCATACTAATATCCCATCCTTTAGTGACAACCTGAAGAACCTAATAACTAACAAGCAGTTAAACAAAAATTATTTAGTACATGCTGGTGCCACGGCCTGGTGGCAAAACCTCTTGCTTCACACAGGGTTCAATTCCTGGCGAGGGTTGAAACATTGGGTGTGTTTCCTTACACTGTCTGTGTTCACCCATCAGTAAAAAATGGGTACCTAGGTGTTAGTCAACTGGTGTGGGTCACATCCCAGGACAAAATTGACCTAATTTTCCCAAAATGCTCTGCATAATAAGCAGCTTTATATAGAGTTGTATCTCATTGATGTCAAGTAAAAGGACACAAGTGCAACTAATGTGACATTTTATTGTAGCAACGTTTCGCTCTCCAGGAGCTTTGTCAAGCCATTACAAACAATACATGGACACAGAGGGTATATGTAGGCTTAGAGGTGCAACACTAGTGGTAGTAGTAGTGATAAAAGTTGTAGTAGTAGTAATAATACAATTAATTTGCACATGAGTAAAAAGGATATAAAAGCTATTACTTGGGTACCATAAAAATGTAGTCTCTTCTATTAATACTACAGAAGCACATTGCAGAGGATGAACACTGAAACAGGCTTTCTCTAATTTAACCTCCAATAAAAATATTTGTTTAACTTATTTTTATGCTACCCAAGTAATAGCTTTTATATCCTTTTACTCATGTACAAATTAATTGTATTACTACTATTACTACAACTTATATCACTACTACTACTACTACTATCACTAGTATTACACCTCACTCTAAGCCTATATATACCCTCTGTGTCCATATATTGTTTGTAACGGCTTGACAAAGCTCCTGGAGAGCGAAACGTTGCCACAGTAAAATGTCACATTAGTTGCACCTGTGTCCTTTTACTTTACATATTGTTGGTAATTCTGCCAAAATATATACAGTCATTGATGTTAGCTAGGCCTGTATACCTAGTACATGTACCTGTAGAAATAAAGATTACAGTGGGCCCCCCGACCTACGATATTAATCCGTTCCTGAGAGCCCATTGTAAGACGAAATGATCATAGGTTGAATTAATTTTCCCCATAAGAAATAATGGAAATCAAATTAATCCATGCAAGACACCCAAAAGTATGAAAAAAAAATTTACCAAATGAAATATACATTTTCCTACAAAAAGAAGGATACATGCACAATAGTAGAGTAGTACATGCACAATATATATTGTGCATGTACTACTCTACTAAATGAAGAATAAATGATACTTACCTTTATTGAAGATGCAGCAATGACTGATGAGACATTGTGCCCTGGGAGTGCCTTTTCCTCCTGAGTAATGTGGTCCTGTTTGGCATTTTCTTCTTAAACAGGCCTTATCACACTGTGTATGCCACTACGATTCTTAAATCTCTCAAACCAACCTTTGCTGGCCTTAAATTCAGCAATATGAGCACTAATTCCAGGCATTTTTTCCTGTTCACCTGGGTGTTAGTTGACTGGTGTGGGTTGCATCCTGGGGAATAAGTAAGTAAGTAAGTTTATTCAGGTATATACAAATACAGTTACATAGAATTATCATACATAGCAGCATATGTGTAGAGAACCTAGGACAACCCAAAAAAGTCAGACAGAGTGACTTATTTCCATTGGGGTCCTTTTACCTTATTATTATAATATAAAGGTTATAATATTTTCTGGGAGACAGTAATGGTGAAGCTGGAGGTGCTGTCCTGGGAGACAGTAATGGTGAAGCTGGAGATTTTGTCCAGGTAGTCGGGAATTATACGCAGGAATGAATACACATAAATGACCTCATAGGGGACAGGAGCCGTAGTAGGGAAACAAGTGTAGTCAAAGATAAGATAAAACCAATATTGCAAACTAGAAATACCACAGGAAATAGCAAACAAGAGGACTCCACTAGCAATAGTGAGGATATATTACCAAAAACAACTGGTGGGAGCTCCATTGTTGGTGCTAGGGAGGATAGGAATAAGACAGGGAAACATGCACCAACAGGGAATACAGTCACAGAAACCCAAGGCAAATGGAAACCAAGCCTGTGCACGTACTATGCACTTGGTATCTGCAGACATGGGAAATCTGGAAAAACAGACGGGACATGCAACTATGACCACCCTAGAAAATGCCATGCCCATATGACAACAGGAAAATGCAAACTCCCTTCCTGTAAGCCTTTTCACCCTGAACTGTGTACCTCTTCAGTACAGGAAAGACTGTGCTGTAACTTAAATTGCCAGGCACACCATCTAAAGGGGACAAAAAGATACAAAACATCCAGGCCATGGGAAAACCTGGGTAGCCACAGCCACTCAAGAGGGAGAGGTTTTTTTAGTGCCAGGAAGGAAAAAAAACTGGCAGGAAATGGCAGAAATCGTACACCAAATCCAGTCATTCCTGGAGTGGAACCACAGTCGATGGCCTCCACTCCAAACCAACAGATACAGATACTAATGCCGGAAAAAAAATCCCCCCCCCCAGTACCAACACTACCACCAGTCCGATGACATTCTTCTTTGCAAATATACAGGGTCTAAAGCCAGCAACAAACAACAAAATACCTTTCATCCGTGGACTGCTTGCAGAGGCAAAGGCAATGATAGCGGCTTTCACTGAGACCCACATAAAGGATCACTTGGACAACGAAATATGGATCCCAGGTTACAACCTATACAGATGTGACAGAGTGAACAGGAAAAAAGGGGGGGTTGGCCTGTACATTGCAAAGTCACTTGTTTGCACAGAACTGCTTAATGCCTCAAATGATGTAGTGGAAGTTTTAGCAGTAAAGGTCGAGAACCAAAACCTAGTCATTGTGGTAGTCTACAAGCCTCCGGATGCAACATCCCAGCAATTCCAGGAACAGCTGTTAAAAATTGACCACTGTCTGGAAAATCTTCCAGCTCCTGCACCCAACATCTTGCTCCTGGGGGATTTCAACTTAAGGCACCTAAAATGGAGGAATATAGCAAATAATATTGTTGCAGTAATAACACCAGTAGGCAGCTCTGATGAAAACTCACACTCACACGAGCTTTTAAATCTCTGCACAAAATTCAATTTAAACCAGCAAATAATAGAGCCTACTAGACTGGAGAATACACTAGACCTCATCTTCACTAACAATGATGATCTGATAAGAAATGTCACCATATCAAAAACAATATACTCAGATCACAATATAATTGAGGTTCAGACATGTATGCGTGGAGCCCTAGACCGACATAATGAGACTAGTCATGAGGGAGCATTCACCAAATTCAACTTCAATAACAAAAACATAAAGTGAGACCAAGTAAACCAAGTCCTAACCGATATAAGCTGGGAAGATATACTAAGCATCACAGACCCCAACTTATGCCTAGAACAGATTAACTTGGTGGCACTCAATGTATGCACAAGGCTTATTCCTCTAAGAAAAAGGAGGAGTAGATGTAAAATAGAAAGAGACAGGTGCTCCCTTTACAGGCGACGGAAAAGAATAACAGAGCGGCTAAAAGAGGTCAATATATCTGAAATGCGTAGGGAGACACTGGTCAGAGAAATAGCAAGCATCGAACTTAAGCTAAAGGAATCTTATAGGAGTCAGGAATCGCGGGAAGAACTAAAAGCCATAAATGAAATCGAAAGAAACCCAAAGTATTTCTTCTCCTATGCCAAATCAAAGTCAAGAACAACGTCCAGTATTGGGCCCCTACTTAAACAAGATGGGTCCTACACAGATGACAGCAAGGAAATGAGTGAGCTACTCAAGTCCCAATATGACTCAGTTTTTAGCAAACCGCTAACCAGACTGAGAGTCGAAGATCAAAATGAATTTTTTATGAGAGAGCCACAAAATTTGATTAACACAAGCCTACCCGATGTTATCCTGACGCCAAATGACTTCGAACAGGCGATAAATGACATGCCCATGCACTCTGCCCCAGGGCCTGACTCATGGAACTCCGTGTTCATCAAGAACTGCAAGAAGCCCCTATCACGAGCCTTTTCCATCCTATGGAGAGGGAGCATGGACACAGGGGTCGTCCCACAGTTACTAAAAACAACAGACATAGCCCCACTCCACAAAGGGGGCAGTAAAGCAACAGCAAAGAACTACAGACCAATAGCACTAACATCCCATATCATAAAAATCTTTGAAAGGGTCCTAAGAAGCAAGATCACCACCCATCTAGAAACCCATCAGTTACACAACCCAGGGCAACATGGGTTTAGAACAGGTCGCTCCTGTCTGTCTCAACTATTGGATCACTACAACAAGGTCCTAAATGCACTAGAAGACAAAAAGAATGCAGATGTAATATATACAGACTTTGCAAAAGCCTTCGACAAGTGTGACCATGGCGTAATAGCGCACAAAATGCGTGCTAAAGGAATAACAGGAAAAGTCGGTCGATGGATCTATAATTTCCTCACTAACAGAACACAGAGAGTAGTTGTCAACAGAGTAAAGTCCGAGCAGCTACGGTGAAAAGCTCTGTTCCACAAGGCACAGTACTCGCTCCCATCTTGTTCCTCATCCTCATATCCGACATAGACAAGGATGTCAGCCACAGCACCGTGTCTTCCTTTGCAGATGACACCCGAATCTGCATGACAGTGTCTTCCATTGCAGACACTGCAAGGCTCCAGGCGGACATCAACCAAATCTTTCAGTGGGCTGCAGAAAACAATATGAAGTTCAACGATGAGAAATTTCAATTACTCAGATATGGTAAACACGAGGAAATTAAATCTTCATCAGAGTACAAAACAAATTCTGGCCACAAAATAGAGCAAAACACCAACGTCAAAGACCTGGGAGTGATCATGTCGGAGGATCTCACCTTCAAGGACCATAACATTGTATCAATCGCATCTACTAGAAAAATGATAGGATGGATAATGAGAACCTTCAAAACTAGGGAGGCCAAGCCCATGATGACACTCTTCAGGTCACTTGTTCTATCTAGGCTGGAATATTGCTGCACACTAACAGCACCTTTCAAGGCAGGTGAAATTGCTGACCTAGAAAATGTACAGAGAACCTTCACGGCACGCATAACGGAGATAAAACACCTCAATTACTGGGAGCGCTTGAGGTTCCTAAACCTGTATTCCCTGGAATGCAGGCGGGAGAGATACATGATTATATACACCTGGAAAATCCTAGAGGGACTAGTACCGAACTTGCACACGAAAATCACTCACTACGAAGGCAAAAGACTTGGCAGACGATGCAACATCCCCCCAATGAAAAGCAGGGGTGCCACTAGCACGTTAAGAGACCATACAATAAGTGTCAGGGGCCCGAGACTGTTCAACTGCCTCCCAGCATACATAAGGGGGATTACCAACAGACCCCTGGCAGTCTTCAAGCTGGCACTGGACAAGCACCTAAAGTTGGTTCCTGATCAGCCGGGCTGTGGCTCGTACGTTGGTTTGCGTGCAGCCAGCAGCAACAGCCTGGTTGATCAGGCTCTGATCCACCAGGAGGCCTGGTCATAGACCGGGCCGCGGGGGCGTTGACCCCCGGAGCTCTCTCCAGGTAAACTCCAGGTATTATTCTACAATGAAGATAACATCTTATTATCATACTAAAAAGACTATCTACTACACGAGGGTTATTAAGATTATCTACAATACGAGGGTCATTACTAGGAATAAGGTAAAATTTACACGTATATTAGCTAAAAAATAGAAAATCATTCCCCTCCCTTTCTGTAGCTACATTCATCAGACACCTTTTGGCACTCTTCTTGAACTGGGTCATGCTATGACTGGCTTTGACATGTGCGGGTAGTCTGTTCTATTCCTTTATTGCTGTACAATAAAAGGTGTTTGATGCCTGGCCAATGACTGTGGGTACTACAAAGTTGTGCTCTCTTCCCCTAGTACTATGATTGCTTTGGTTCCCAATCTTGACAAAATTGACAGCAAGATAGTCTGGACACTGTTTGTGAGCAATTTTATAAACATAATTAAGGACTCCAATGGAAATAAGTTAGACAGTCCTCGATGACACACTGACTTTCTTGGGTTATCCTGGGTGGCTAACTCTCTGGGGTTAATTGTTTCTCGGTATTCTCGATAAGCCACACCAACAACAGTGCTACAGCAGCAGCAGCTGACCATGGTGCAGCAGGAGCTGACCGTAGTGCAGCAGCAGCTGACGGTGCTACAGCAGCAGCAGCAGCAGCTGACCATGGTGCTGCAGCAGCTAACCATGGTGCTACAACAGCAGCTGATGGTGCTACAGCAGCAGCAGCAGCAGCAGCAGCTGACCATGGTGCGATAGTATTTCGATAGTATTTCTCACCCTTTTGTGATTTGTTCATGACTGTAACCATGTATAGGAGTGAGGCTGATTCATTACCTTTGTAACTAGTTCAGCTATCATAACTTTGGGGTCCAGTCCCTGGACCCATTATGTACCTTTGTAAGCTTTTGACTACTGCCCACAGGATGGGTATGGGGTGCATAATAAAGATATTAAACTAACTAACCTTTTACCAAAGGGTTGGCACAAGAAAATTTCTTTGGGCTCATGGTGGCTTATTTAGCAGTTAAAGCACTAAAAACACTGGATTAATACAAAATATTCCAAATGTATGCATGGGAGTAATTGCTCTGGCTTGTAAACATTGGCACACTAACTGAAGGCAAGCCAGCTGAGGTGCACTCAGGCGGGCAGACATGTGGACATGTACTGGACAAATGCTGTAGGTCGAGGTTTTCAACATACCTCGGGGTCAAATTTTTACGTTGAATAGCATCGTAGGTCGGTTTTAACGTAGGTTTACCCGGTCTGTGACCACACCTCATGGTGGAACAGGGCCTGATCAACCAGGCTGTTACTGCTGGCTGCACGCAATCCAACGTACGAGCCACAGCCCGGCTGGTCAGGTACCAACTTTAGGTGCCTGTCCAGTGCCTGCTTGAAGACAGCCAGGGGTCTATTGGTAATCCCCCTTATGTATGCTGGGAGGCAGTTGAACAGTCTTGGGCCCCTGACATTTATTGTGTTGTCTCTTAGCGTGCTAGTGACGCCCCTGCTTTTCATTGGGGGGATGTTGCATCGTCTGCCGAGTCTTTTGCTTTCAGAGAGAGTGATTTTCGTGTGCAAGTTTGATACTTTTTTTTTTTTTTTTTTTTTTCAGGAACTTTAAGCACTCCCAGTAATTGAGGTGTTTTATCTCCATTATGCGTACCGTGAAGGTTCTCTGTACATTTTCTAGGTCAGCAATTTCACCTGCCTTGAAAGGTGGTGTTAGTGTGCAGCAATATTCCAGCCCAGATAGAACAAGCGACCTGAAGAGTGTCATCATGGGCTTGGCATCCCCAGTTTTGAAGGTTCTCATTATCCATCCTGTCATTTTTTTAGCAGATGCGATTGATACAATGTTATGGTCCTTGAAGGTGAGATCCTCCAACATGATCACTCCCAGGTTGGGGACATCGTACGTCGGGGGTCCACTGTATTATTATTATTATTATTATTATTATTATTATTATTATTATTATTATCCTTGGCCAAGCCCAGGACCCTTAAGTAACTGACTTCATTAACAGTGTGAACAGTTCCTTATTCATACAAGCTCTAACTAAACCATCAAGATTAACTGAGACACATGCAACCACAATTGATAATATCTAGACTAGCATATTAGCTTCTATCAAAACAAGGGATAATCACAGATAATACTACTGATCACTACCCCACCTTACTCATAACCAACATATGTAAGTTACCACTGAAAAATAGTAGGATCTCGTCTTGTCATGGAGACAAAATATCATTAAACAACCACACAACTGCAGTAAGTTACATTGGCTGACATAGAGAGTTTACTAATGACAGGGGTATTGATGAATGGGTTAAAATTTTTCAGCAAAAAATACAAAGCCTTTACAAGATATTATCTCACACTATGCAAAAATGCAATGCACATAAATGACCTACCAAATGCTTCGCAACTACTCAAACCCACACTATTTGCAGATGACACTACATACGTCTTCTCTCACCCGAGCCCAGTCACGCTAGCCAATACTGTAAATACCGAATTACAGAAAATATTTACCTGGACGAGTACTAACAAGCTTACTCTAAACATTGACAAAACCTACTTCATTCAGTTTGGTAACAGAGCTACAGACGTCCCTCTTAACATAATGATAAATGGATCACCCATCACAAAACTCACAGAGGGAAAATTCTTAGGAATCCACCTTGATAATAGACTCAAATTTCAAACACATATACAACAAATTTCCCAAAAAATTTCCAAGACCGTTGGCATACTATCGAAGATACGGTACTATGTTCCACAGTCAGCCCTCCTGGCCCTATATCACTCACTTATTTACCCCTATCTCACCTATGGAATTTGTGCATGGGGCTCAACAACAATAAACCATCTCAGACCATTAATTACCCAACAAAAGGCTGCAGTCAGAGTGATAACAAATTCCCACTGCATGCAGCACACTCCACCAATATTCAAAATTCTAAACCTACTCACCATACAAAACATCCATACTTATTACTGCACCTACTACATTCATAGAACACTTAACTCTGATATAAACCCTCCCCTCAAACGTCTCCTTACCAACCTCAACAGAACACATGACCATAACACAAGGCACAGATCACTCTTTGATGTTCCTCGTGTTCATCTCACGCTATGCAAAAACTCAATGCACATAAAAGGCCCTAAAATCTGGAATTCATTACCTGTGAATATAAAAGAAACACTCTCTGTTTATAAATTCAAGTCTCTTCTCAAAAATCACTTACTCACCCACAACTAAATAAATACTGAATAATTGTATCTCATAAATGTTTCTCATTATTGTATCAAACTTTTTTTTTTTTAAATACATTACCTAACAGAATACTCCATTCTATTGAATGCACATCAACACAGTAACTGACCATATGACCTGTCTTTGTAATACTCATTTGTGCTAAATTGTTATCTGTTTACAATAATGTTTTTACCACTGAATATATCATTGCTTAGTTAATGTTAAGTTAATTTTAAGCCTGCCCATAATGCTCCGCATACAAGGGGCTTTGGCATGCTGCACTGTAATAACTGTATTCCTTTGTACTTCCCTGTATCATGTTCAAATTAATAAATAAATAAATAAAGATCTGGAATTCACTACCTGAACCAGTAAAGGATCTCCAAACTACTTATAAATTTAGGACTTAGCTTAAAAATCATATCATCTCTCTATACTAACTTAACCAACCAAAACTTCTAATCAGTTTGAAGCATCTTCTCAAATATTATATTATATGACCTTTAGTCTATTAAACACCTGCCAATCCATAAAATATTACTGTTTGAACCATTATTTGATATATTGTTTCTATTACGTGCAACTTCAAGATTATTATTCTTATAAACCTCCACCTTGACTACCTCACATTGGTGTTAAGATTAAATAAAGATTTTAATACAAGTTAACCACTCTTATCTTGTCTAGATTTAAGTAGTTATTATGTACTAGGATTAGCCTGCCCAAAATGCCCCAGCATGATTGTGGCTTTGTTTGTACTTAGCAAACCAGAATTGTAATTACACATTGTAACCTTTATAAAGAAATAAAATCTTTATATTTTAATTTTATCTTAAAACTAAGCAGATCACAGCAAAGAGACTAGGTAGTCCATGGCTAACAAATAGTATCCTTGGGTCCATTGATAAGAAACATTTTTTTTTCAACAAACCGGCCATATCCCACTAAGTCAGGGTGACTTAAAAAGGAAAACGAAAGTTTCACTTTTTACAATTTAGTAATTTTTACAGGAGAAGGGATTGCTAGGGATTATTAGCTTTTGGCATGTTAGTCGCCTCTTATGACATGCATGGCTTACAGAGGAAGAATTCTGTTCCATGTCCCCATGGAGATAAGAGGAAATAAAGAAGAACAAGAACTATTAAGAAAATAGAAGAAAACCCAGATGGGTATGTATATACTATATGCATATACATGCATGTGTAGTGTGGCCTAAGTGTAAGTAGAAGTAGCAAGATATACCTGGTATCCCATGTGTTTCTGAGACAGAAAAAAAGACACCAGCAATCCTACCATCATGTAAACCAATTACAGGTTTCTGTTTCACACTCAATTGGTAGGATGGTAGTACCTCCCTGAGTGGTTGCTGTTTAACAACGTACTACCTAGCAAGAAACATATTTATGAAAAACAATATAGATTAGGCTTAACCCCTTCAGGGTCCAAGGCCAAAATCTGAAGTTGTGCTCCAGTGTCCAAGAAATTTTGAAAAAAAAAAAAAAAAAAATTATTTTTTCTTACAGAATTAAAGAGTATATTTTTGTGAAGGTAATAAGACAAAAAAAAAAATTTCTGATCAGTACTTGCCGAGATACAGCAGTGGGAAGTTGCGGCAACATCAGTGACTTCCGCAAAATCCCATTTTTTTATTTTATGTTTTTTATACTTTTTTCTTTTCTTTTCTAATTTTTTTATTTTTATAATAACATTTGTGGCCTGTGAGACCAGCATAATGTATATTGTATAAGTGTACACTCATTGTATTCAACACAATAACTGCACTAATTTGTTTATCATTATATTGCTTACAAAACTTGTTTACAAGTTTATTGTAAACAAAATGATGAAAATATTAGTGCAGTTATTGTGTTGAATACAACAGTACCATATGGTACAATGGTGCTATAGGGTGCAATGGTACCATATAGTACAATGACACCATATGATACAATGGTACCATATGGTACAATGGCACCATTTGGTACAATGGTACCATATGATACAATGGTACCATATGGTGCAATGGTACCTTATGGTACCATATGGTGTAATGGTACCATATGGTACCATATGATGCAATGGTACCATATGGTACATTGTACCATACAGTACAGTGATACCATATGGTTCATTGTACCATATGGTACTGTTGTATTCAACACAATAAACACACTAATATTTTCATTATTTTGTTTACAATAGTTGTTTACAACAAAATATGCAAAAATGTTGTATATTAGTAATGTTCTATTATACATTTACAAGTGTACAGGAACTTGACGCGTTCCTTGAGGTGGATGACAAAGCACTTTGTCTCCGAAACTGGAGAGTCAGTAGCTAGCTTGCGTCACCACTCACACAGTCTTGGCTGGTGTCTCATGCCACCAACACCTATTGACCATATGGTACACGGTATCATATGTTACAGGGTACCGTATGGTACATTTTACTATATGGTATAGGGTACCATGCAGTACAGGATAACATATGATGCAGGGTACCATATGGTGCAGGGTACCATATGGTACAAGGTACCATATGGCACAGGGTACCATATGGTACAGAGTACCATACAGTACAGGACACCATATGGTACAGATACAGGTATCAATATGGATATAAGTCACCCTGACTTTTTTGGGTTATCCTAGGATTTTATACGTATGCTGCTATGTATGATAATCTACGTAATTGTATTTCTGTACACCTGAATAAACTTACTCAAGTGCATGTGGCATCATAAGTAAGTTTATTTAGTTATACACAAATAAAGTTACATAGAATATCATACTTAGCAGCATATGTTTGGAGAACCTAGGATAACCCAAAAAAGTCAGACATACTTATTTCCATTAGGGTCCCTGTACCCTGTACCATATGGTATAATGTACCATATGGTACAATGTACTATATGGTACATTGTACCATATGGTACCACTACCATACAATACCATTGTACCATATGATACCATTGTATGACATGGCACCATTGTACCATATGGTACCATTGTACCATATGGCACAATGGTACCATATGGTTCAAAACCATAGAATTCGTCTTCTGGTGGCCTGGTGGTTAACGCTCTCGCTTCACACGGTGAGGGCCTGGGTTCGATTCCCAGCCAGAGTAGAAACATTGGATGTGTTTCTTTCAACCTGTTGTCTATGTTCCCCATCAGTAAAATGGGTACCTGGGTGTTAGTCGACTGGTGTGGGTCACATCCTGGGACACTGACCTAAGGAGGCCTGGTCACAGACCGGGCCGCGGGGGCGTTGACCCCCGGAACTCACTCCAGGTAAGCATTTGGAAATTTGGAAATCCAGGTATCTCCACTTCCATCAGTCTTAGAACTATAAGTTGTGAAGAGGAGAGTCAGAATTCGCCCGGAGAGTGAGTGGGGAGTGAGAGCTTCCTTGCTGCCAGGCACAATGAACAAAGCTACTTTGTCGGCGTTCCCACAATGCCATGCGGGCGTCCAGATTTTTTCTATGGTGTGCACACTGACCACCCAGACCCATTCTCTCAGATGTAGGCCTACCAGCCTTCTTGCGCTAAATTTGACGCCGCTAGAATTTTGGCATAGATCTACGGTTTGGACCCTGAACGTAAAGCCGTAGATCTACGGGACGGACCCTGAAAGGGTTAATAACTTAAGAACAAATCAAAAACTATACATCGGTACTTACTAATCTAATAATGAAGTTTCAAGAACAGTATTATTCTAGCAACTTTAATTAAATAAAATGTGGGGAATAATTTACCTGCATGAACCTCATTACATTCATACCAGTAATTTAATGAAGGCAACAAAGATAACTATTACTTACCAATTGTTACAATTCTGAGGCATTTAGGAATATTTTGAGACACCCTAGGTCACAAGGAGAATGTCTCCCTTCAAAACCCACTACCCTCACACATTCTCACATCTACTCTGGACCTATAAATATTAACATTAAATTTAATAAACACAACCAGTAATTCTGGTAATAATATTTATATTAAAATTACGTGGACTGTATCATTAGCTTAGACTGATGGAAGGAAGGAGGGGGTGGGATACATGTATTTATACATCACATGAGAAAATTTTTATATGTTACCACCACTTACCAAATTTGTCTGGAGGTCTCCTGATGCAGCTAGATCACCCACAACCCCTGCCTAGATATGAGGAACCTAACTGGCCAGAAGTTCAACATATAAAGTGCAGTATACTTAGCTGTGGTGGATGGCTCCTTAAAATCCCCTTTCACCATATAATTTCCAAGTCCTGCCAAGTCACTGTTTTCACACATTCTACAGGACTGTAACTCTGATTTTTCTTGCTCCTATTTGGGAAGCTTAAACCCCATTTAGCCTTTAGAGCCTCTGAAGAATTCCCACAAATTTCAGTGCGGTCTTGTTCCTCAAATTCCAATATGGCATCCTCTCCCACCCAATGCTACTTGTTTGCTGGTTCCCTTTTTCATTCCCAAATTAATTTTAAACAAACAGTAATGCATTTCATTGAATTATATGCTAAAATTACGCACTACGGTTTCGGAAAATTCTAAATTTTCCACATAAAAGGTGATATGAAAAAGACCTGGAAAACACTCTTCCCAAATTCTGGGATCTCTATTATTGACCAAAACTAGAAATATTGTCCTAACTAAACCCATCCAGCTTGCTAAAATAGCCAATACACTAAATGATTTCTTCTCTATTACAAGATGAAGTCTAGATAGCAAAATCCCAAGTTCTAATGCCCAAGTGAGTAAGTGCCTTACTGAAAGTTTTCCAAACTCACTCTATCTAGCTCCAGCTAATCCTACTGAGGTCACTTGGGTAATAATTTCAGTGAAAAACAAGGCAGAAAACTTAGCATATTTGCCACCACTAATGTACAGAACAGCAGCTCATGTGTTGTCACCCATCCTTTCAACATTGTTCAACAAATTGTTAGAAACCAAAACTTTCCCAGAAAAACTTAAGATAGTAAGGGTTACCCAAGTACATATAGAAGGAGACCCAACAAATGTAAATACTTATAAGCCAATATCTGACTTAGCATTGTTATCTAAAATCTTCGAAAAGTTAATTCATAAGTGAATTTACTCTTTCCTAGTGTAAAGAATTGAAACATTTATGCAACATATGGGAATCTTTATTGAAGAAACGTTTCCCCACAAAGTGGCTTCATCAGTCCAGTACAAAGTAGCAATGGGTAAGGAGAGGAGATTGAGGTAATCAGTCCCTCAGCCTGTAATCGATGTGCTCAGTCCATCACTCTTGTAGGAAGTACAGCATAGGGCCAGAGAAGTGGCTTATATACGGCAGTCAGGTGAGTCGAAGCAGGAGGAGGCGGGATCACAGTGGGACCTTCCACTAGTGTTAAGTAGGTCATTGTCCAAAGGTTGGACAAGTGTTGAAGAAGTCTTTGCACCAAGATCCCATGATGTTGCAATGTCTGACAGATGTGATGAATGGTTTTGAAAACCGACAAGTTGAAGAATTGAGACACTTATGCATGTTTCTTCAATAAAGATTCCCATATGTTGCACAAGTGTCTCAGTTCTTCAAGTTGCCGGTTTTCAAAACCATTTATTTATTTATTTATTTATTTATTTATTTATTAATTTGAACATGATACATAGAAGTACAAGGAAATACAGTGGTTAAGTGTAACATGCCAAAGCCCCTTGTATGCAGAGCATTATGGGCAGGCTTAAAATTAACTTGATTAACTAAGCAATGATATATTCAGTGGTTAAAATTGTTGTAAACAGTTAACAATTAAGCACAAATGAGTATTTCAAAGACAGGTCATATGGTCATTTACTGTGTTGCTGTGCATTCAGTAGAATGGAGTATTCTGTTAGGTAATGTAATTAAAAATAAAGTTTGATTGGGTCACAGGTTTAACATTTATGAGATTCAATTATTCAGTATTTATTTAGTTGTGGGTGAGTAAGTGATTTTTAAGAAGAGACTTGAATTTATAAACAGACAGTGTTTCTTTTATATTCACAGGTAACAAATTCCAGATTTTTGGGCCTTTTATGTGCATTGAGTTTTTGCATAGAGTGAGATGGACACGAGGAATATCAAAGAGCGATCTGTGCCTTGTGTTATGGTCATGTGTTTTGTTGGGGTTGGTAAGGAGACGTTTGAGGAGAGGGTTTATGTCCGAGTTGAGTGTTCTATGTATGTAGTAGGTACAACAATAAGTATGGATGTTTTGTATGGTGAGTAGGTTTAGAATTTTGAATATTGGTGGAGTGTGCTGCCTGTAGTGGGATTTTGTTATCATTCTGACTGCAGCCTTTTTGTTGGGTAATTAATGGTCTGAGATGGTTTATTGTTGTTGAGCCCCATGCACAAATTCCATAGGTGAGATAGGGGTAAATAAGTGAGTGATATAGGGCCAGGAGGGCTGACTGTGGAACATAGTACCGTATCTTCGATAGTATGCCTACGGTCTTGGAAATTTTCTTGGAAATTTGTTGTAGTATATGTGTTTGAAATTTGAGTCTATTATCAGTGTGGATTCCTAAGAATTTTCCCTCTGTGAGCTTTGTGATAGGTGATCCGTTTATCATTATGTTAAGAGGGACATCTGTAGCTCTGTTACCAAACTGAATGAAGTAGGTTTTGTCAATGTTGAGAGTTAGTTTGTTAGTCCTCATCCAGGTAGATATTTTCTGTAATTCGATATTCACAGTATTGGCTAGTATGACTGAGCTTGGGTGAGAGAAGACGTATGTAGTGTCATCTGCAAATAGTGTGGGTTTGACTAGTTGCGATGCATTTGGTAGGTCATTTATGTAAACGAGAAAGAGAAGAGGGCCAAGGACACTTCCCTGTGGGACACCAACTGTAATTGGCTGTGCAGAGGAGTTTGCTCCATTTGTGTACACATATTGGCTTCTGTTGCTGAGGTATGACTTTAGGTAGTTGAGGGAGTGCCCTCTTATACCATAGTGCGACAATTTTGTGTGGAGCAAGTCGTGGTCAACTGTATCAAAAGCTTTACGTAAATCAATGAAGATTCCCAGTGGGACTTCTTTTTTCTCTATTGCAGTGTATATTTGTTCTAGCATGTGTATAATAGCATTATTCGTATTTTTATTAGGCCTGAACCCAAACTGACAGGGGTTGAGTATGTTGTGGGAGATGAGATAGGAATAGATTCTCTTATGAATTAATTTTTCAAAGATTTCAAAGAGATGGTGTAAGTTGGATATTGGCCTATAGTTATTCAAGTCTGTTTGGTCTCCTCCTTTATGGATCGGGGTAACCCTCGCTATTTTGAGAACTGTAGGGAAGGTAGAGGATTCGATGGATTTGTTAAAGAGTGTTGCAATAATTGGTGACAGCACTTGTAACGCTTTTTTGTATATAAAGGGTGGTAAGGTATTTAAGTCTCCTCGCTTGTTTTTTAGTGTGTTGATAATAAGGGAGACTTCTGTTGGGTTAGTCGGAGCTAGGAACATTGTGTTTGGGTAGTTGCCAGTGAGGTAGTCATTGGGTGGGGTATTTGAGCTTGGGATTTTATTGGCAAGGTTTTTTCCTATGGTGGAGAAGAAATCATTGAGTCTGTTTGCTGTTTCAGTTGGTGGGAGTTGGGGTTCATCTGGTTTTGTTAGCTCAATTGCGCTGTTTCGTGATATCTTTTTTGTTCCTAGAATTTCTGATAGGGCTTTCCAGGTCTTTTTTATATCACCTTTTCAGCTGGATAATCTGTTCTCATAATACAATATTTTTGCCCTTTTTATCAGGCTGGTTAGGATTGATGAGTAACAAAAATTATTAATACTTTCGTCAATATCTGTATAGATTTCTAGCTCAGTGTGCCAGTCAATGTTTGTCACTGCTGTTGTGAAGTTATTAATGGCTGCCTCATTGTGAAGTCTGAAAGTGACTTTAGTAGTGTCTTGGGGTAATTTGCCTAGATTAGTTATGAGGAAGGTAGGGTAGTGGTCTGTGGTATTATCTGTGATTATGCCTGATTTTAAAGGGGATATGGTGTTGGTTCAGATGTGGTCTAGTAGGGAAACACTAGTCTCTGTAATTCTTGTAGGTTTTGTTACTGATGGTGTCAACATGCAGTTACTCAAAGTGTTTGTGAATTCAGTAATGTGTGGGTCCTGGTCTTGCAGGAGATTTATATTGAAGTCACCTGAGAGTAGTAAGTGATCTTTATTCATGCGTGCATCAGTTATCATACCTCCTTGGTTTTCACTAAAATGGCTAATGTTTGACTATGTTACTCTGTAGATGTTTATCACTGTGAGAGGTTTTTGTAGGTATTTGGATTTGAATTTAGCTATTATATATTCCCCATGTTCATCCCTTGTGCAAGTATTAGTGATACACTCTAGTTGGTCTGAGTAGTATACAGCTGTGCCACCCCCTTGTTGATCTGGCTTACAGTTGTGTATGACTGTGTAACCAGGAATGGCATAAACATCTGTAGTATCAGGCTTTAGCCAGGTTTCGGTGAGAGTAATGATGGACATACTGGCATGCAGGGAATTTAGTAATGCTATGAGGTCATCATAATGTTTGCTTAAAGATCTGATATTGTAGTTAAAGACAGTTATGTTGTTGTTGGCTCTGAGAAGTGCCTTTGATTGTTTTGCTGTGTAGTAATTACAGTTACTGTTTGATTCATTTAAGTCATTCAATAAGAGGTTGGTATCAGGATCAATGCTTGTAATCATAAGATTTATAGTGAATCTATAGTTAGAATTAAGTATAAGACAAAGTAAATATTCTAAAGCTAAAAAAATAGCACCTGAATTATTTTAACAAATGTATAAATATGAGCTAAGGTAATTCTTTAAAGCTAAAATAAAGGAGACAATATAAAAGGGACTAATATAAGTTGTGGTGAACAATAAAGTGGTAATCAAATAAATGAGCTAGGGAATATAATGGCAAAATAGTGAACTTATTACTCTTTAGCACCTGAGAATAGCACCTTGATTATTTTAACAATTGTGAATATATGAACTAAGGTAGTTATATAAAGCTAAAATAAAGTAGAAAATATATAAGGGACTAAATTAAGTAATGGTAAACAAAGTTCAGTGGACAGATAGTCACCACATCAGATAGTCATCACATCTGTCAGACACTGCAACATCATGGAATCTTGGTACAAAGACTTCTTCAACACTTGTCCAACCTTTGGACAATGCCCTACTTACATTAGTGGAAGGTCCCACTGTGATCTCACCTCCTCATGCTTCGACTCACCTGGCTGCAGTATACAAGCCACCTCTCTGGCTCTATGCTGTACTTCCTACAAGAGAGATGGACTGAACACATTGATTCCAGGTTGAGGGACTGATTACCTCAATCTCCTCCTCTCCTTACCCATTTCTACTTTGTATTGGACTGATGAAGCCACTGTGTGGCTAAACGTTTCTTCAGTAAAGATTCCCGTATGTTGCATAAGTGTCTCAATTCTTCACCTTGTCAGTTTTCAAAACCATTCATCACACTCTTTCCAAGTGTCTTACAATGTACTCAACCACTGACAGTTTGGTTTCAGGCCAAGAAAAAGTACAATTGATGCAGTTGTAAAAATGCTGGACTTACTTTATGCAGCTCTTGAAAGTAATAAATATCCTCTGGGCCTCTTCATAAGCCTTAGGAAACCTTTCAGTACTATGGAACACAATATTCTGCATCTTAAACTAGAGCTTTATGGTATCATACTTAAAATTCTGTCCTAACCCCTAAATGGTCCAAATGTATATATACATTCTCTCCCCCAGTGTCTCGAATACAGTGGACCCCCGCCTTACGAACGCATCGCCTTACGTTAAATCTGCCATATGAAGCATTTGAATGCAAAAATTTTGCCTCGCCTCATGATAAAAAACTTTCCTTACGTGATTCGTCCGGGACGCATCCCACGTGTGGCCTCAGCTGCCCCATGGGTGCCAGTGTTTACAAGCCAGCCAGTGCGGTCACATCCACGCATACATTCGGTACATTT
>NC_091312.1:7347035-7477035 GCF_038502225.1 Cherax quadricarinatus | reverse complement strand
GCGCTCCCAGTAATTAAGGTGTTTTATGCGTGCTGTAACGGTTCTCTGTGCAATTTCTAGGTCAGCAATTTCACCTGCCTTGAAAAGTGCTGTTAGTGTGCAGCAATATTCCAGCCTAGATAGAACAAGTAACCTGAAGAGTGTCATCATGGGCTTGGCATCCTTAGTTTTAAAGGTTCTCAGTATCCATCCTGCCATTTTTCTAGCAGGTGCGATTGATAAAATGTTATGGTCCTTGAAGGTGAGATCCTCCGACATGATCACTCCCAGGTCTTTGACGTTAGTTTTTCGCTCCATTGTGTGGTTGGAATTTGTTTTATACTCTGAAGAAGTTTTAATTTTCTCGTGTTTACCATATCGGAGTAATTGAAATTTCTCATCGTTGAACTTCATATTGTTTTCTGCAGCCCATTGAAAGATTTGGTTGATGTCCGCCTGGAGCCTTGCAGTGTCTGCAATGGAAGACACTGTCATGCAGATTCGGGTGTCATCTGCAAAGGAAGACATGGTGCTGTGGCTTACATCCCTGTCTATGTCAGATATGAGGATGAGGAACAAGATGGGAGCGAGTACTGTGCCTTGCGGAACAGAGCTCTTCATCATAGCCGCCTCAGACTTTACTCTGTTGACTACTACTCTTTGTGTTTTGTTTGTCAGGAAATTATAGATCCATCTACCAACTTTTCCTGTTATTCCTTTAGTACGCATTTTGTGTGCTATTATGCTATGGTCACACTTGTCGAAAGCTTTTGCAAAGTTTGTGTATATTACATCTGCATTCTTTTTGTCTTTTAGTGCATTTAGGACCTTGTCGTAGTGATCCAGTAGTTGGGACAGATAGGAGCGACCTGCTCTAAACCCATGCTGCCCTGGGTTGTGTAATTGATGGGTATCTAGATGAGTGGCGATCTTGTTTCTTAGGACCCTTTCAAAAATTTTTATGATATGGGATGTTAGTGCTATCGGTCTGTAGTTCTTTGCTATTGCATTACTGCCCCTTTGTGGAGTGGGGCTATGTCTGTTGTTTTTAGTAACTGTGGGACAACCCCAGTGTCCATGCTCCCTCTCCATTGGATGTCAAAAGCATGTGATAGGGGCTTCTTGCATGAACATGGAGTTCCACGAGTCTGGTCTTGGGGAAGAGTGCATGGGCATGTCATTTATTGCCTGTTCGAAGTCATTTTGGCATCAGGATAACGTCAGATAGGCTTGTGTTTGCCAAATTCTGTGGCTCTCTCATATAAAAATTCATTTAGATCTTCGGCTCTCAGTCTGGTTAGTGGGTTGCTAAAAACTGAGTCGTATTGGGACTTGAGTAGCTCACTCATTTGTCTGTCTGGGGCTCCGTGCATACATGTCTGAACCTCGATTGTGTTGTGATATGAGTATATTGCTTTTGATATGGTGACATTTCATATCAGATCATCATTGTCAGTGAAGGTGTATTCTCCAGTCTAGTAGGCTCTATTATTTGCTGGTTTATGTGAACTTTGTGCAAAGATTTTGTGCCAGACAACATGCTTCCCCATTCATTACACTTAATCTTTATGCATAATTTTCACTCATACTGCTGTGCATACTACATATACAGGACACTCAATTCTAATATTAATCCTGCTCTGAAATTCTTTATTGATAGTTGCAGCAGAACTCAGGCATAATATTAGACACAAAAATCTCTATAATATTCCCAATGTCCAACTCGACCTGTGTAAAACCTTGATATGAATAAAAGGACCTAAAATCTGGAACTCTTTTCCTGAAGAGTCCAGAGGTTCCCTATCTGCCATCTACTTCAAACCTACTGTTAAAAAGCATCTGCATTCTTTAATGTGATGTCCCTGTTCTTGTTTTATCGATCCTTTAACTCTCATTTATTACTAGATAGGTATATACATGTACTGTCTCATCATATTTTTGTATCAGTTCAGGTAACTAGCTTCATTCTTATTGTAACTTTTATTAGAAGTTTATTTTGAATTAATTGAATGCTTTTAATATATGTACAGTATGTACTAGTATAATCTAAGTTTTCTTATTCTCAGGTATGTATCTTGCTATGATTTTATCTGCTGCATATATATTTGAGTAATTTTCATTTACTTTAAAATACCATCTCACATTTGTAATACGGTAATTAATTCTGAGATTTTTCAGTCCACATTTCTTCACTAATATTTCCCACCAAAAAAACAAGAGCTCAACACACACATGCACCAAATAGTCATATACAGTACAAAAAAAAATGAATATTGTCAAAAAAAATTAAATCAAGATCACTGTATAGTAGGACCGCTCTATCCACAAGTCCAGTTTCTGAGGTTTCAGTTATCCGCCGTTTACCCTGGCATGAAAATAACCCTTAATTTTACATAATAATGTGACACCAAAGTTCAAAAGTAGCAATGATGACCGTTCTCTAAGCCTAAGAGAAGTCGTGAAGTGCTTCCTATCGGTGAAAAATTGCTAATTCTCAACTTACTGTGCATAATTTATCGATTAACTTTATCGTAAGTATGTATGTAAATGAAAAATTACTTAAATACAGTGGTACTTTGACTTATGAGTGCCCAAACTTACAAGTTTTCTGAGTTACGAGTCGTCGCTTGGTCAATTTTTTGCTTTGAGTTGCAAACCAAAATCCGAGTTATAAGTGAAAAAAAAAAATATTTACTGAAAATGACATTTGGCAAGAACCTCGGCCTAAATGGCACAATGAAGGGTAGTTTTGGGACTTGGTACTTATAAAACAATGCTAGTACGATGTTCTCACTGGACGTAATCATGTAATTATCTTTAGTTATTCTGAATCCAAAAAATTGATTTGCTAAGTTTTTGACATTTGCAAAATATCTTGCTCTTTACTCCCACACAAATTCCAAAATATTTGGAATATTTCCAATAATCCACAAACCAAGAACAATCATTTTTTTATGATTCATGTCAATATTATTGTCTTTACTTCAATAATAAATGGTGGGCTTCATGAAATAGGTCAATAACTTCTGAGATATTGATATATCACTGCACTAGTGCAGTTAGCCTCTCAAAAACTCTGTTTTCTCTTACCCAGGACCAAAGATTATTATTATTATAATCAAAAATAAGCGCTAAGCCACAAGGACTATACAGCGCTGCTCCAGGACCAAAGAACACATTATAGGAAGGAGCAGTAATAATTTTATATGCTCGGACTGGTCCTGGACGCTCGCCATATTATGGCCTATTTTATTCATTCTAGAGTATATATCATGTTTCTATGTTACTTGTAGTGTTTGTCATATTCAATCAATACTGATAAATAAATAAGCCTTAGAGTTGATATTAGTGTTATGTTGAAGTATTTTCTCCTGCCCTCGGGGTGGTTTTTTGGTGGCTGGAGCAGACTACTGGCATTTCAGTTAATTTCAATGAGGAAAATTGATTTGATATATGAGCAAATTGAGTTATGAGGTCGGTCACGGAATGAATTAAGCTCGTAAGTGAAGGTACCACTGTATAGGGTTTGCTACTATTCGCGGTTTTGGGTTTCTGCGGTAGGTCTTCAGATATGGAGGTCCTACTATATAATACAAATTAAAAAACAATCTGAGTTTCTTTATTTTATCTAAAAAAATATGAGCAGACCACCTAGGTACTGAAGTTAGTTGCAGCTGTATCACTTATGCCATATCCAGAGTAGCCTTTGAAAGATAGTGCCTGTGAAAGTCCCTTGGTTAATGAAGAGTCAAAATAAAGGCAGAAAGATAATGTAATTACTCTATATCAGTTTACAAAACAGTTCATGTTTTCTTCCTAGTGCACAGCAACCATTGCTACACTGTATCACAGCTCAGATGAGCACAGCCAGCAAGACCCAACTGCTCAAGTAAAAGAGGTTCGGGAGCGACCTGAGGAAGGGAGCCTTGTGACATCTACTGGTTAGTCATAACAGGATGATTTTACAAGTGGTCTTCAGTAGTAGTAACATAAAAAGATTCCTATTTAAGTGTTTATATAATCACTTATTATATAATCAATAAAATTCATTATTAGCCTCGTGTAGCTGAAAATATATGTAATAATTGTATTTCTGGTCACCGTTATACAGAGAGGAGTATTTATGCTTCATAACATATAACTCTCTTAATAGATACACTTTTTTTAGGAGTAAAATATATTTAGATACATGCTGTTGAATGTTTTGAACAAGAGTACATATATACACTTTGCCACTAGTGTAGTGTTATTAAGGTACTCTCATTATTATTATTATCACATTGATGGGAAGTCAGTAAACCTGTAGAGCCATACAGCACCTACAGAATGAGAGATAAACAGATTTGGTCAAAGAAAGGGAAAGACAGTTTTGGTTCTTCATATTAAAAGACCTTGAGCAGTATCAAGGTACTGTTTCTCTTGAAAGGTATTACCTGGTAGATAAAGTTGATATTCTTTAATGAGATGTAAATGAGTTTTATTATTTTCTATATTAGTTATGGTCATGTTGATATTTCAGATTCAAGTATCATACTATACATTAATATTGATATTAGCTATCTTTTCTTTATTGTCAAGAAATTATAGAAAAAATCAAACACACTTAAGGTGAATACAGTACAGTACTTCAAAATCTGTATAACTAATATTAGCTTTACTGTTTGTTTGCATAGTATGTGCATGTTAATGGTGTTGCTGTCTTCATTAATTCAGAATCATTTAGTTTTGTATGTTACCTTGATTTGTATTACTTTCTAATTTTTTTATTTTTTGTCCTAGCAGACCCAGGCGCTAGTTCTACATCAGTATCAAATGGGCTTATAAAGCGACTTCTAGCACTCCACGCCATATTCCTCATATTTGTACATCTTCTGCGGTAGAGGAGCTCTTTCTTTACCCTTGTGTGTCTCCATCATATGCTGTCCATAACAAAGGGATGTAACAAAAATTATGTGACTAATATCTTCATTTTGATTGGAAAGAAATTCACATATTAATTTGAGATGTATATATAACTATCTTTAGAAAAAAAGGTTCTTACTTTAAAGATGTCAAAGTATTTGAAAGCCACTTCATGTATATATATATGTGTGTGTGTATATATATGTGTGTGTGTATATATATATATATATACAGGTCCTCCATCACAAATCCGGCATCAATGGGACCTGTATTGTGCCGGATTACTGAGTTTGCCAAATTACAGAGTGGTTAGGTTAGAATACACTTAATAAAATTAATCAACTTGAATTACACAGTTCATTGAACATCCGCAAAAACCGAACATTTCCGCTACTTTGAGCTCAATTTCAAGGTACTTTTCGTCATGAAAACAATCAAAATCATGTCTATTTCTGTAATATATCTTCCATTCTATCAAATGAGTCCAAAAAATGAGAATACAACCATAAAAACCATACGAAAATATACTGTAAAGAGGCGGCTAATGGCTGAGAAGTGAACTCCCTTATTTATCATCTGTCATTTTTATTTTTGTTGTATGTTAAGAAGCATCTTTCCATCATACATTGCCCAAGTTTCAATGAGATAGCCCAACAAACAATCGAGAAAAAAAAATATTTACCAAAAATCATATATGGCAAGCCCAAACCAGGTACTGGAAATAAGTCACTTTGACTTTTCTGGGTTATCCTAGGTTCTCTATACATACACTGCTATGTATGATAATCTATGTAACTGTATTTGTGTATACCTGAATAAACTTATTTACTTCTAGTCTCTCAACTGAGTACAAGAAACCGCCCATTCACTTATTTCAACTACCCAATAAAGTGGTCAGAAATTGGCAGTTTGGCCGATTTCACACAAATTTCAACAGATGCCAATTTCAAAATAGGATCCAGAATAAACAATGCAGACATTCCTGGCACTAAAATAACATTTTCTCTGTTCATTAGTCACGGCTCCAGGCCCCTCCTATATTACTCTTGCTTACCATTTGGAATTTTTATTCACAAAAAAAAAAAAAAAATAGAAGATTTACTGTTATGCAGACTACTGCATTATTGTAATAATTGTATAAATAATGTCAATCCATTCTTGACTCTGTACTGGAATTTATATTGGCAGGCGGACAGGTATTGGACGGTGTTTACTCTTGAGCTTCACTAAAGAATAGAGCATTTCCGCTACTGTGAGCGCAATTTCAAGGTACTTTTCGTCATGAAACCAATCAAAATCATATCTATTTCTGTAATATGTCTTTCATTCTATCAAATGAGACCGAAAAAATGAGAATATAACCATAAAAACATACAAAAATATACCGCTAAGCGGCCGCTAATGGCTGAGAAGTGAACTCCACTATTTATGGACTGATTTCTTTCATTTTTGGTGTACGTGAAGAAGTATCTTTCCATCATACATTGCCCAAGTTTGAATAAGATAACCCAACAAACAACTGAGAAAATAATAGTAATAATAATAATAATAATAATATCTTTATTTACTACACATACATGTACAAGGTATACAGGCCTAGCTGACATCAGTGACATACTACTGTATAGAAAGCCACTTGTTATGCTGAGTATTTCAAGAAAATTAGGTCAGTGTCCCAGGATAACACCCACACTAGTCGGCTAACACCCAGGTACCCATTTACTGATGGATAAACATAGACAACAGGTGTAAAGAAACACACCTAATGTTTCTACCTTGGCTGGGAATCGAATATTTACCAAAAATCATATATGGCTAACCCAAGCCAGGTACTAAAAATAAGTCACGTTGACTTTTTTGTGGTTATCCTAGGTTCTCTACACATATGCTGCTATGTGTGATAATCTATAGAGAGAAAATAACTTTTTTGTTTCATGTTTATTGTGGAGTACGAGTGTATATCATAGTTAGCCCTGTGTTATACTCTGTTTTCTCTAATATAAGCCACCAAGACAAGGATAGGAGAATGGTATTTGTTTACCATATCCTCTTCATTCCTCCGTCGAACTGCTCGGTGTTATGCCGAATATTATTCATTCTGGAGTAGTTAACATGTTTTATGTTATTTATATTGTTTCTTATGTCATATTAGATTAATTTTGATAGGCAAATAAGCTGTAGTGTTGATATTAGCATAATAATAAAGCATATTCTCCTGCATTATGAGACTGAGTTCATGGCAACCGACAGTGGCTTCAAAGCCACCTTATCTTTAATGGATAATGTACTGTGTAGGGGCTTTACATAATGAGAAGCATTTCTTTTATTCATTGGAGCCATGGCTAGGGCTAAAAGTAAGCAGGTTAAAACAATAAATGGAAAAAAGAAATTGGAATGACTTATGCAGCAAGTAGCGCCACTAAACAGTACCAGCAGGTTGGTGTGGCGACCCTGGAAATTTGAAATTATGCTAGCCAAAATTAGTGCCGAATAACTGAAGGAACCGAATAACTGATTGCCGGATTTGTGATGGCGGACCTGTGTGTGTGTGTGTATATATATTTTTTTTTTCCAACAAGTTGGCCGTCTCCCACTGTGTATATATATATATATATATATATATAATATATATATATATATATATATATATATATATATATATATATATATATATATATATATATATATATATATATATATACTGTATATATATATATATATATATATATATATATATATATATATATACTGTATATATATATATATATATATATATATATATATATATATATACTGTATATATATATATACTGTATAGTATATATATATATATATATATATATATATATATATATATATATATATATATATATATATATATATATATATATATATATATATATATATATATACTGTATATATATATATACTGTATATATATATATACTGTATAGTATATATATATACTGTATATATATATATATACTGTATATATATATATATACTGTATATATATATATATACTGTATATAATATATATATATATACTGTATATATATATATATATATATATATATATATATATATATATATACTGTATATATATATATATATATATATATATACTGTATATATATATATACTGTATATATATATATGTATATATACTGTATATATATATATATACTGTATATAATATATATATATATACTGTATATATATATATATATATTGTATATATATATATATATGTATATATATATATATACTGTATATATATATATATACTGTATATATATATATATACTGTATATATATATATATACTGTATATATATATATATACTGTATATATATATATACTGTATATATATATATATACTGTATATATATATATATACTGTATATATATATATATACTGTATATATATATATACTGTATATATATATATATACTGTATATATATATATATACTGTATATATATATATATACTGTATATATATATATATACTGTATATATATATATATATATATATATATACATATACAGTGGACCCCCGCTTTACGCTCAGCTCCCAATGCGACCAATTATGTAAGTGTATTTATGTAAGTGCGTTTGTACATGTATGTTTGGGGGTCTGTAATGGACTAATCTAATTCACAATATTCCTTATGGGAACAAATTCATTCAGTAATGGCACCTGAACATACTTTTGAATGAAATAATATCGTAAGCTGGGGGTCCACTGTATATTAATATATATACAGTGAAACCTCTACTAACAAGTTTAATCTGTTCCATAACCTTGCTCGCATCTGGATTTGCTCGTTTACAGAGTAAGTTTTCCTCATTTAAATTAATTGAAATGGAATTAATTCGTTACAGTGGAATTCCAGGCACCATAAAATACTTCAATAATTTCCCTAATATTAACTGTATGACTTATTTATCTATCACAATTTATGTAATATGACATAATAAACAATATAAATAACATAGAAACCTGATATATACTCTAGAATGAATAAAATATGTCATTATACATGTGGCAGCTTCGGCGCCCGACGAGTGTTTGTCTGGAGCCAGGACAAAATACTCCTTGAATATTTCGCTATCATCAATTTTTCTATCACAATTCATCTGATATGATATAATAAACAATATAAATAACATAGAAACCTGATATATACTGTAGAATGAATAAAATATGTCATTATGTGACAAGTGGAGGTGGCCATAACTGCTCCAGCATTGTTGTGTTAAACACTGCCATCTAATGACAGCCTTTTGAAGCCGTCTATTATTATAATTATTATTATATAGTACATTATTATACATGTATTATTATTATATGTATTATATTATAATTATTATTATTATATTATATTACTATACTATTATTATATGTATTATTATTATTATTCATATTATTGTTATCTGATTTTATCACTATCTGATGGCATCGTTATCTGAGGGTCCACTGTAGTATTATTATTATTACAAGATAAATAATTTGGAATTTTTATTCACATAAAAAATAAAAGATTTACTGTTATGCAGACTACTGCATTATTGTAATAATTGTATAAATAAGGCCACTCCATTCATAGAACATTTCTGCTGTTTTGTGCTCATTTTCAAGGTACTTCTCATCATGAAACCATTCAAAATCATATCTATTTCTGTAATATATTTCATTCTATCAAATGAGACCAAAAAAAACAAGAATTACAACCATAAAAGCATACGAAAATACCGCTAAGGGGCAGCTAAATTCTGAAAAGTGAACTCCATTATTTATGGTCCGATTTCTTTCATTTTTGGTGTACGTTAAGAAGCATCTTTCCATCATACATTGCCCAAGTTTCAATAAGATAGAACAACAAACAAATGAGATCCAATTCCCTGGATCAAGGAACCTCCTTTGAGGCCCGCTCACTTATGGAAATTTCGCTCATGTATGGAAGCAAAAAAATGTACCAAATGTATGTGTAGATGCGACCGCACTGGCTGGCTTGTAAACACTGGTGCTGAGGCCACACGTGGGATGCATCCCGGACGAATCATGTAAGGCGAGTTTTTTATTGTGAAGCAAGGCAAAATTTTTGCGTTCAAATGCTTCCTAACGTAACGCGATGCATTCGTAAGGCGGGGGTCCACTGTATATATATATATATATATATATATATATATATATATATATATATATATATATTGTATATTATACAGTGGAACCTCTGGTCACAAATGCTTCCAAACATGAACAACTCAGTTCACGACCAAAAAATTAGCCAAATTTTTGCATCTAGTCACAAACATAATCGGGTGCTGAACAGACACAGCCACGCCAATTTTCACATTCCGTGCCATTTTTTATCATGCGCCAATTTTCCCCACTTCATGTGGTTTGTGTACACCTAACAAAGACCCTCGCCTTGTAGTTGGTCTCGGTCAGATGTGTGTTCATTCGCTGTGAACTTTGTGTTGTATTTCATGTGTTTTTTAATTCATTTTGTTTTCTTGGTTGTTTACGGTATGTTTTTTCTCTGTTATTTAAGTTTTTTCTCTATTAAACTGTGCATTATTTTGTATAATTACACAAATACAGTTATATAGATTATCATACATAGCAGCATATGTGTAGAGAACCTAGGATAACCGAAAAAAGTCAGTGCCTTATTTTCTTGAATTTTTTTTTTTTGGCGTGTGCTCGTTTTTGTCGATTAACTCAATAGTTATTCATAAATTACAGTAATTACGACCATGATAAATTCAGATTAGCAATGTTTTATCAGCAGGTAGTGCACAAACAGCTTCTTGCAGTGCCAGTACCCAGCTAGGGCTTGCCATATATGATTTTTGGTAAATTTTTGTTTTCTCATTTGTTTGTTGGGCTATCTTATTGAAACTTGGGCAGTGTATGATGGAAAGAGGCTTCTTAACATACATCAAAAATGAAAGAAATCATAGGAAAAATAATGGAGTTCTCTTCTCAGCCATTAGACATCCCTTAAAACTCTTAAAAAAAAAAAATTGTTTACAGCAAATGGCTCGTAGGGGTCTAGAATGGACTCGTACAATGTTAGTTTTCTCTGTTGTTCAAGGTTTTCTCAGTGTTATTCAAGGTTTTTACATTTAGTTTACTATTACACTGTGCATTCTATGGTATAATTAACAATTTTTGTGCTTAAAAATCTTAAAAAAAAAAAAATATTTACATACAGTTCTTAGGAGTCTGGAATAGATTAATCAGATTTACATGCAACCCAATGGGGAAATTAGGTTTGGGTCACGACCAGAGTTTTGTAACGAATTATGGTCGTGACCAAAGGTTCCACTATGTATATATATGTACACACACAATGACTTATATATATTTAATAAAAACATACACTGTATGTCCGAATTTTTTGGGGAGAGGGAGATGGAGCATCATCTTGATTTGGAGAAAGGGTTTATAAAAGCATTTTAAGAGAATTAGGTAATGTGTTACATGATACCAATTGATTTTGTGGAGTGGAATATTTCATTGAACTACGTCATTACCCCTAAAAATATATTTCATGATAAAAACAATCCAACTTCATTAATATTTAATATCTTCACTGTAAAAAACTACATACTATATTTATTATAAGTTTACATTTTTTCTAGTGATTACTTTATTAGGAAATCTGATAATAATTTCTAGATTTCATGATAGTGGTTTTAATAAAGAAAAAGGCCACAATAAGTTTTTTCTTTGCCAAATGAGAATTTTATATATTGTAATTGTGAATTTACATGTATAAATTGTGATAGGTTTAATGTGATTATTTTTCAAACACTGCTCTGCACTTGATTGTTGCATGTGGACCAATTCTCTATATAATTTTTTCAAAGGTAAAGCCATATGTCACACTATGTGTTCTTTAGTGATAATGCCACAGTTACTACTTGACTGAGAATGTTGGCACTTTGTTCAATATACAGTAATTGTGGCTAACTTGAGATTATATTTTTAACTAAAAATATATGTATATTTTGTTTGAAATATTAATTATAAGAAGGACTAGTTGATCTCTTTTCTGTTGTATAAAGTGATAACCATCATATCTAAAATAGCAATAAATGATCTTCAGTTTTTACTCATTTAATCATTGTTATTTTAGTCAGTTACAATGAATCAGGCTGGAAATATTTTTATGTTCCCTTTATTATGAAGATGTGTGTGATTGCTTGCATAATGTATGAGAATATTTTAAGATTCTGCACTGTGTAATCTTGCAATAAAAAGCTAACATGGGCAGGAATAATATAAGAAGGTAAAGAGAATTGTGTTTATTATATTTGATTACAAAAGTTAATGAACTTAGTTATTAGAAAACTACCATATTCACTTAATGGTAACCTTGCAACATAATAAAATAATCAGTAAAAGTTTTTTTTACCATTATTGGCAGTCTCCCACTAAGGTAGGCTGACCCCTCAAAAAAAACAAAAAAAAAAACACATTCACTGCCAGTCATTCAATAGCTTTTTTTGGGGGGGCCATAAATATGTGAGCATCACAATTTGAATGGCCCTCAGAACAGCAAGAAATTAATACAGTAATATAAAATAATTTTTTGAGAAGTGCGTGCTCAGTAGAGAATTGAAATTGAAATGTGCTTTAAAAATGGCAGCTTCTAGAAACTGACAAATATGAAGCAGTTTTAAGTTTCTAAAGATGAATGGGTTACCATGTCATAGCTCACATGCAGAAGTGTTACTTTAAGTTTATTCTAATACAGTATTCTTGTAGAATTAAAAGTGCCCACAAAATCAGATGCCTCATTAATTTCTTTTACCTCAGTTATTAAATAAAATATTCTCAAAATTACAAGCTGTATGTGTATATATTTCCTGTACTCCAAGAATACAGCAGTTTTTTATATATATTGTATACGTTTTGTGTATTTCAATTCATAATTGGTATATACTGTATTATTATTGGATATGATTTTTTCTCCGATGCATTAAAGGTTATCTCATTTTACTGAAAACATTCTTAATTTGATTTGCACATTTATTGTGTGTTAAAAATTGACATCAGGCTACATGTGCATAGACTTTTGGCTACTGTATCTGCTGCTGTTATGCAGCTGTGCTTCCCTGTAATGCCAAGCTTTGGTGTTACTGAGTCTGTGTTGTAGAGTCCCATCTCATATTTGTAAATATTGTAGCTGATCCCAGCTATTACATCTTTATTAATTATTGCTCTTTAAATTCTTATCATTAGTGCTGCAGGTTCCTCATATTTATGTACTAGCACTAATATTTAGTATGCACTTCATTGAAAAGATTTGCCATAAAAATTCAAGTTAGCAAACATTGAACTAACAACAACTAGACTGTTTTAATTTGTGACAAATTATAGCAATGTAGCAAGTACAGTACATTTTCAAAGGGTTCTCAGTATTGTAATAACTTAATTATTTGAAGAGGCTTGTTTTGTATCAGAGGTCTTCTTGTCATTAAAACCTTTATCATCCATATGAAATGTACCTTTGGCACACAGTTTTTAAATAATTTATCAAAATAAATATTTTGTTAGATTTGAGCCAGACCTAACATGGCCAGTCAGGAAGTGTGATGTGTTGTCTTACTGGTGCTGTACACTGATTGAAACTGATGGGATTTAATTATCTATCCTTTATGAGATAGAGTGGTAGATCCTGTATAACTGTGTTCAGAAATACCACTGCTAGTTATTCATTTTGATTGCCATGTGCTTTTCATTTGGCCATTGGAGTGTACTGTATATGAATTTGTGCTAAAGCCACACTTAGAACTTTCCTACTTTAAACATGTAAGAAATATTATTTTCTGAAGGGCTATTATTGTAAATGTAAGTATTTAATGTGTGGTTAGCTGAAACTTTCATTGCTTAGCTCAGGTTTAGTGCTTAATTTGGTTATAATATTATTATTCATTGCATAGTAGGTATCATATTAAAGAAACATACTGGTATACAGTATGTGTTATTACTTCCTGTCCTCACATTCAAATTTATGTTTCTATTAGATAAATAACTTCTGTTATTATGTTAACTGTATAATTATTAACTCACTGAATTACCCATACAGTATTTAATTTTTCTCATACACTTTTGGTAGAATCGTATTAAAAACATTTTAGTTGCTGGGCATACATACATGTGCTAAATGTTGACTTACCTTTTACTGAAGGAGTTCTATCTGTTGGTTTATCCAGCAGAAAGATAAGCATAGTGGCTGTGTGATTTGCTTACAGTCATAGTGGAAAAAAACAGAGTAGACATGGGAATTTTTTTTTTTAAATTTCAGAAAAAAGTAAGCCAACCGAGATAACGGTAGAAATTTGTGAAAAATGGAAAGAAATTTGTACACATGTAAAATAACTACCTAGTGGGCTATACTGTCAATGTTATAGAGCTAAGATTTTAGCAAAACTACTGTACATTTATCATGGAAGTTTTTTCTGTGAGTGAGACTATTTGATCTCCATCCAAAAATTAGAACATACTGTTCTTTAACTTATAATCCACATTATAGTGTATTTTGTTTACTTCTTAACCCATAGGAAACAGATGTATTCCATTTGTAGCAAGTATTCCTCATTAAAGTAACTTACATTTATGCTTATAGTAACCTGAGCTGCCTCATGAAGAATAGTTAAAATGTTTAACTAGATGTTTGAGTTCTACAATGTATTTTTTGTTAGTCACCATATATAGAATTAAAGAAAAATAAAAAGCCAGATAGATTATTTTAACAAGTAAAACATGTCATAGTTTTTTTTTTTAACAATTTGAAATACATAATAATTCCACACAACCATAATCAAACTGCTGTACAGTATTTACTTTGTGTATGCTGTTTATGATTGTTGCGTAACATTTTTGTTATCCCTTTTGATTACATATAATTATCACTTTATTTATTGACAACTTTTATGTAAGTTGCACTCTAAATGGCATACATTTTTGGGAATTTCTTTGTAAATAAGAGAACTAAAGAAAAACTACTGTCCAGTAAATTATTTAGTTTTGCATTAACTCTTGTAGAGTTCATGTTGTGTTTTGAAGTGCAACATCAGATAAACACTCCAGTGGTTAAACATAAAATGCTTGTATATAGTTTTTATGTATACTTGAAATAAGTTCCATGAGATTAATTTGTAGCCAAAAGGTTTGATTCACTCAATAGCTGAGTAAGTGGCATATAGCTGTATTTGTATATTTATTTCAATTGTTTTATATTTTTTGGTGTATTGTGAACATATTGCGGCTGTATAGTCCTTGTGGCTTAGCGCTTCTTTTTTGATTATAATAATAATAATGTGAACATATTGCAGAGAGCGAGAACGAGAGAGAGAGCATGTTTAGTATGCCTGCAACAACTGTGTATGCCAGTAATAATACTGTATCCACATACTGAGGTTAATTTAATATTTATTTCTTGGCCTATACATTTTAGATATGATTTTAATTCTTTTGAATTATATTCAACAGAATTAAAATTGGGATGAAAATTATTTGCACTAATTTGATACTTGTACAGGCTGGCTACCTCATGTAACTAATTTACTATGTTTATCTTATCCCCAAAAATGTTGAAGACTTTTGTAATTCCTGGTAATTTCAAATCATTTCTTTTCCCATGTACAGCAGTTTTGCCACTTAGGTTGTGACCATAGCTTTCCTAGTGAATTAAACCTTCATATGATAAACCAAAGAAATTAATTTTAATATTATAGAAATATAAGTTACTAATTTGTACTGTGTATTTGCTGTAGCCCAAAAATATGGGCTTTTGGGATGATGTATCAGTCAGCTAGTCAGTCAATAAACTTGAAACATACATGGCTTTTCTTTGTATATGCTTACACATGTTAAGGCACCTTTCATGAAAAATTATTATTTTTTATTTTTTTTTTTAACAAGTCGGCCGTCTCCCACCGAGGCAGGGTGACCCAAAAAAGAAAGAAAATCCCCCAAAAAGAAAATACTTTCATCATCATTCAACACTTTCACCACACTCACACATTATCACTGCTTTTGCAGAGGTGCTCAGAATACAACAGTTTAGAAGCATATACGTATAAAGATACACAACATATCCCTCCAAACTGCCAATATCCCAAACCCCTCCTTTAAAGTGCAGGCATTGTACTTCCCATTTCCAGGACTCAAGTCCGACTATAATGTGGTATTTAGAGACACACGACAGTCTCTCCGCTAGTCAATATGGCTTTCGTAAGGGTCGTTCTACCATAGATCCCTTTCTACGCTTGGATACGTATGTTCGTAATGCCTTTGCGAATAATCACTCAGTTATTGCCATATTTTTTGACCTTGAGAAGGCATATGACACAACTTGGAGGTATAATATTTTGGCCCAGGCCCATTCCTTAGGCCTCCGAGGCAATCTACCATCCTTCCTTAAGAACTTTTTAACTGACAGACATTTCCGTGTTCGAGTCAATAATGTTCTTTCCCCGGACTTCGTCCAAGCTGAAGGTGTCCCTCAGGGATGTGTTCTAAGCACAACACTTTTTCTCCTTGCTATAAATGATTTGGCCTCTGTTCTTCCACCCAATATTTGGTCATCACTCTATGTTGATGACTTCGCTATTGCTTGTGCAGGCGCTGACTGTCATCTTATTGCAGTTTCTCTCCAGCATGCGGTCGACCGTGTTTCCACTTGGGCCACCACGCATGGGTTTAAATTTTCAAGTACCAAAACTCACCAAATTACTTTCACTAGATGCTCTGTTATCTCCGATCATCCTTTGTATCTCTATGGCTCCCGTATCCCCGAACGTGATACAGTCAGGTTTCTAGGCCTTCTCTTTGACCGTTGGTTATCCTGGAAACCTCACATAACCTCTCTGAAGGCAACTTGTCACAGCCGGCTAAACCTTCTTAAAACCCTTGCTCATCTTTCCTGGGGAGCTGATCGTCGAACTCTGCTTCGCCTACATTCAGCCCTCGTTTTATCAAAACTTGATTATGGTGACCAGATTTATTCCGCGGCCTCTCCTGCTACTCTCTCTAGCCTTAACTCTATCCATCACCAAGGATTACGTTTGTGCCTTGGTGCTTTTCGCTCTTCCCCTGTTGAGAGCCTCTATACAGAAGCGAATGTTCCATCCTTGTCTGATCGCCGTGATGCCCATTGCCTTCGCTACCATGTACGCTCTCACGATCTACACAATCCTTCCATTTATAGAATGGTCACCGATATTAGTAGACATTCTTTATTTGTTCGCCGCCCCTGTTTGCTCCGTCCCTTTTCTCTTCGCCTACATTCACTCTTGTCTTCCCTTCAGTTACCACCTTTATATGTTCATGTAGCATCTCACTTTTCCCTACCCCCCTGGGAAGTTCCAGCTGTTCGGGTCTGTTCTTTCTCACTCCCTTGCTCGAAAGCTCAATTGCCTATGGTGGCTTCCCACTCTTTTTCTTGATCACTTCCACTCCCATTCTCATGCCACCGCTGTGTACACAGATGGCTCTAAGTCTTCAGACGGCGTCGGATTCGCAGCAGTGTTTCCGGACAGCGTCGTGCGGGGACATTTACTATCTTCAGCTAGCATTTTTACTGCTGAACTGTATGCCATTCTTGCAGCACTTATTCGTATCTCATCTATGCCTGTGCCATCATTTGTAGTAGTCTCAGACTCCCTTAGTGCTCTACAGGCTATACGAAAATTTGATACATCTCATCCCCTAGTTCTCCGTATCCAACTTTGGCTACGCCGTATCTCTACCAAACATAAAGATATTGTTTTTTGTTGGGTCCCTGGTCATGTCGACGTACAGGGCAATGAACAGGCAGACACTGCTGCGCGGTCAGCAGTACATGACCTACCAATTTCCTATCGAGGTGTTCCATTTCTGGACTATTTTGCTGCAATAGCTACCCACCTTCGCACCCGTTGGCAACAACGTTGGTCAACTCTGCTCGGTAACAAACTTCATTCTATTAAACCGAGCATAGGTTACTGGCCGTCTTCTTGTCATCAGTGCCGAGGTTGGGAGACCACTCTCTCCCGCCTTCGCATTGGTCACACTCGTCTTACTCATGGGTATCTCATGGAGAGGCACCCTGTTCCTCTCTGTGAGCAGTGTCAAGTTCCAGTATCGATTAGCCACATTCTGTTAGACTGCCCTCTCTATCAACGAGCACGCAGAATTTACCTCCAACGTCGTCTTCGTTCTACTACTCTCTCTTTACCTTCCCTTCTTGCTGATGGATCCTCCTTTAATCCTGACTCTCTCATTGACTTCTTGACAACGACTGATTTACTCCACAAACTCTGATGATACTTTTCGCACTCCCCTCAGCCCTTTCTAGTTCAGTCTCTTGCTGCCCTTTACCCTTTCACCATCCACTGCCCTGCTGTTATCTGTAACCTATTACTCATCCATCTCCCTTTTGCCACCTGATGCCCTCGCTTCCTTCCTGCCCTGCAGCGGTGTATAGTCCTTGTGGCTTAGCGCTTCTTTTTGATTATAATAATAATAATAATAATAATAAGTCCGACTATATGAAAATAACCGGTTTCCCTGAATCCCTTCACTAAATATTACCCTGCTCACACTCCAACAGATCGTCAGGTCCCAGGTATCACTCGTCTCCATTCACTCCTATCTAACACGCTCATGCACACTTGCTGGAAGTCCAAGCCCCTCGCCCACAAAACCTCCTTTACCCCCTCTTTCCAACCCTTTAGAGGACGACCCCTACCCCTCCTTCCTTCCCCTATAGATTTATATGCTTTCCATGTCATTCTACTTTGATCCATTCTCTCTAAATTATTATTATTATTATTAATTGTCCATCCCGTTTCATTGAGGCCAGTGGTGGTAGTGTTTACCATGCAGATTGGAACGTCTGGGAATGTGCTGAGCTGCCCTACTGAATTCCAGAAGGTGGCTTCATGTGTTCTTGGGTGACAGGAGTATCCCTCAGAGCTGCCTGTCAGTTCTGGGATGTGATGGCTAATGGGGGATATGACACTTGGTTGGTTTCTGGTTACCCTTTTCTTTTGTCAGCCAAAGTGGCTCAGTGGATGGGTGGTTGCCATCTTGGATTGCTGGTTTACTGGCATGATGGGTAGAGTAGTGTTACGTTGGTATGTCTTATGACTTTGATAGTAAGGTTCTCACTACATGTTCTAGTGTGGGGTAGCTTTTACATAAAGGCCTTATGTCTAGGGTAATACTTACATCATGACTGATCATCCTCAGTGTCTCTGATCCTTTCACCAGCCCTCTTCACAGGTTACTTAAACCACTACTATAAAAATATAATTGTATTCTAAATAGATATATACAGAATATACAATTACAGCATTCACATATTCAAAACATAAGTCTACACACCCCTTAGCTGCTCTCCCACATGGTGCATCTCAGCAACTTTGCCCTTCTCTCTTCATGACTAATCCTCTTCAAGGGGGGGCTCCTTGTTGTGGTGAAGATGCTCTTGGTCTGAGGAATTAGACCTGTCGGTCTCCTTCCTCAGACCGAACCTAATTACCCCCCAATCCCCCCTTCCCTATCCCATCCTCCCCTTTTTCATTTCCTCCTCCTCCTCCCCACCCCTCCCTTTTGCCCTTCCTCTTTTTGGCCTTTGGGATTTCTCCCACAGGCGCGCTAGTTCCTAGGTAGGGGAAAGGATACCGGGGTCCATCCCATTCCGATGAGGTTCTTAGCGGTGGCGTAGTTTGCCGTGGAATCTGGATCGCCTGGGGATGTCCTGATCCCTCTCTGGTATCCCGGAGTGTAGCTTTGGGTGTCTTTCGGGGGACGGGTGTGTCTCTGGAAGCCACCTTTCGGATTCCGGGGGTGGTGGCCGAAGGAGGTATGCTTTGTGGCGGATATCCGGCAGCCATCTCTTTTGTCCACCTGCATGAAGGGTAGGTATGGCACGGGTTCCATGCTGCACCTGCGCTACTAGCAGTGTTGAGGTCCTCTTGGGCGCGGAGGGAGATTTCCGTCCCCTTCATTCCTCCTGGGAACTATTCCTCCCCGCTCCCCCCTTTTTTTATTCTTTTTTTTATTTTTATTTTTATTTTATTTTCTTCTTTCTTTTTCTTCTTAAAAACAAAAAGCAAAGGAGTAACCTAACCATGGAGAACCCAATCCATGAACCCACTACCCCCGGGCCCCTTCTTGATACCGCACCCCATTCTGACCCTGCCTTGTTTTTAGACCACTCTTCAGACACTCCTGATGCCCCTGTACCTCTTGCTGGTGCTGTTTCCTCACCCACTTCAGGTACCGGGGCTTCGACTGACTCCTTCGATTTGTCTGACCTCCGCTCTCCTTTGACTATGCTTCCGGCCTCTCCCTCTACGGTATGGCAATTTTCGAATCGCCAGCCCGTTTCACAATGGACCAACTCTGGTCCTACTCCTAAACGCCAATGTCGATCTCCTGATGATGTTCCTTCGTTACCTTCCCATTCTACCCGGAAAAGACTGACACGTCATGCACTCCCTCTCCAAGCTCAGTTTCAGACCACACAATGGACTAAATTCTTTACTTTAAGACTGACTACTTCTGCCTATCTTTCTGACCATAGTATTGGCAAAGCGCTCCTGCGTCATGTTGGTAGAGATATTTCATTTCATGCTCTCAAGATCGTCACTGTCCAGAATGCTACACAAGCTCATGATCTTTCTCTCCTTTCGCATATCGATACTACTCCTATCACTATTGAAAAACATCATTCTCTCAATTCTTGTAGTGGTACTGTCATTCTGTCCAACAGAATTTCCAGTCATGTGGCAATGACATTCTTGAACAGCTGGAACTCCAGGATCTCCCAATCCTCAAAGTCGACACTTGTGTCCTTCCTGCTCGTGGGCGGAGACATTACCCTTGCAATGTGGCTTGATTAACTTTCGACAGCCGAGAACTCCCATCCTCTGTTTATGTTGCGGGACATAGGTTACAAGTTCGAAAGGTGATCCCTACACCGCAACAGTGTAGAAATTGCTGGCGTTTTGGTCACCCAGCAAAATATTGCAGATCTATAGCCAAATACCCAGTCTGTGGTGCCGACGACCATTCTAATACATCTTGCAGTCAACCTCCATCTTGCCTTAATTGTAATGAAGCTCACCCTTCGTACTCCCACCGTTGCCAGGTCTACTTAAATGAGCGTGAAATCCGTTGCCTCAAAGAGGCAGAAGGCCTCCCTTATGCTATGGCAGTTACTCATCTCCGCCTCCAAGGAAGACTACCCTGTGTTACTTATTCTCGTGTTTCAAAACATCCCCCCACTTCTGGGGTCCCATCTTCTGCAGCCTCCTCTGTTGTTACCCCTCCCATAGCCACTCCGGCATCTAATCCTTTTGCTGTCCTTGGCTCTGACGTCCCGACTACAACTCAGTCTGTTCTCACATCTTTGCATCCTTCCTCACAAGCCCCAGTATCGACAAGACCTCGTACGACACCTTATACCAATCGCCCCTCCACTTCTCAGAAGTCCAAAAAATCCACATTGCTCAAATCTTCTTTGCCCCTTCCTTCCCTTCTTCCACCTCCACACTTTACCTTTTCAGTCTCTGTGCCTAGTTCTTCCCCTCTCTCTAGCTCTATTACAAGTGTGGAGGTTCACCCTCCTCCTCGTACTATGCCTTCCACCCCCGTCCCCTCCCAAGTTTCTCCCACTTCTGCCACCTCCCAGGTTTCTGCCTCTTCTGTCCCCCCCCACAATTCATCTCCAGTCCCCTACACTCTTTTGTCCCCCTCTACTTTGGTACAGTCCATTACTGTCCCAATCTTTACTCACCTTCCTCCTTCTACCTCCAATATGGTCTCCCATACATCTTTGAATTCAGAAACACTTGAAGCCATTTCAGAATATATTGCAGAGACTAAACCTTCAATGGACACTGATTCACTTCCTGTTCCTTCTCTTCCCTCTCCTCCATCTTCACAACTCCATTCTTCGCAGCGCTCCGTTCCTTCGCTGCTTGAACGTTTTCCAATGCCACCACACGTTGACTTTTCTAACCCCTCTAGTTCTTAGGTGCCCTTCCCTACGGATTCCTGGCATTTTCTTCATTGCCAATCATGGCCTATTTACAGTGGAATATCCGCGGCCTCAGGGGTAATCGGGGTGAGCTTTAGATGTTGCTTTCCAGGTTTTCCCCTGTTGGTGCTTGCTTACATGAACCAAAATTACACACAGCTGTTTTCCAACCTATCTCAGGCTATAATTTATTGTATTCTTCGGATCCTTTCTCAGATGGGACCTTCTTCTACGCAATGATATTCCGTACTGTCAACTATTTGTCCACACCTCGCTGCATTACACTGCAGCCCGTATCCACTTGAATAAGTGGTTTACAATATGTTCTTTATATCTCTCTCCTCGAGCATTTTCTATCCCAGATTTTGCCTTTCTAGTTTCATCCTTACCACCACCACTTCTGTTACTTGGTGATTTTAACGCCCACCATTTCCTCTGGGGGGGTCTCATTGTGACTCACGTGGCATCCAGTTGGAGGCTTTCCTCGCCTCTCACCCCCTCCCTGTTTTAAATACGGGTACTCCCACCCATTTTGATCCTCGTACTCATACTCTATCTTGCATTGATCTATCAGTCTGCTCTTCCTCCACTGCACTAGACTTCACCTGGTCTGTTCTACCGGACTTACATGACAGCTATCATTTTCCAATCATTCTTGTTTCTCCTTCTTATTCACCACCTTTCTGTAGCCCTGGCTGGCAATTTGATCGGGCAATTGGGACCTTTACTCGCAACTCACTGCTTTTAGTGAGGTTCCTTCTTCATCCTCCATTGATGAGCTCCTACACCTCTTCTCGACATCAGTTTATACCGCAGCTTCTCATTCTATACCCCAAACCTCAGGCAGGCATTTTCAGAGTGCGTGCCTTGGTGGTCTCCTGCTTGTGCTCGTGCAGTACGTTTGAAACGTGCTGCATGGGGCAGGTACCGATACAATAGAACCAATGAGAGACTTCTTGATTTTAAGCAGAAGCGTGTGATTGCTCGCCGTGTTATTCGTGATGCTAAACGCACTTGCTGGCGAGACTATGTTTCCACCATCACCTCTGCTTCCTCTATGAGTGCAATCTGGAAAAAAGTGAGGAAAATGAGTAGTAAATACTCTCCTGACCCGGCTCCTGTTCTACGGGTCGCCGGTATTGATGTAGCAAACCCTCTTGACGTTGCCGTTGAAATTGGCACTCATCTGGTCCGTATTTCCCGGGGACTCCATCTATGCCCCTCATTTCTTTCCTCAAAGTCTGCCAGAGAGTTAGTACCCTTGGACTTTTCTTCTCTCAGAGAAGAACAGTATAATGTGCCTTTTACACTTCAGGAACTGGAGGCAACACTCTCAGCTTGCTGATCATTGGCAGCTGGACCTGATGATTCATATTCGTATGTTACAACATTTACATCAGTCAGCCCTTGTAGTCCTCTTACACCTCTTCAATCTTATTTGGGCACAAGGAGTTCTTCCACAGCTGTGGAAATCTGCCATTGTTCTCCCTTTCCGCAAGCCGGGTACTACAGGACATGATGCCTCCCACTATCGTCCCATCGCTCTTAATAGTGCAGTTTGCAAAGTGATGGAATGTCTGGTAAATCGACGTTTAATGTGGTATTTAGAGACACACAACAGTCTCTCCGCTAGTCAATATGGCTTTCGTAAGGGCCGTTCTACCATAGACCCCTTCCTATGCTTAGATACGTATGTTCGTAATGCCTTTGGGAATAATCACTCAGTTACTGCCATATTATCTGACCTTGAGAAGGCATATGACAACCTGGAGGTATAATATTTTGGCCCAAGCCCACTCCTTAGGCCTCCGAGGCAATCTACCATCCTTCCTTAAGAACTTTTTAACTGACAGACACTTCCGTGTTCGAGTCAATAATGTGCTTTCCAAGCTGAAGGTGTCCCTCAGGGATGTGTTCTGAGCACAACACTTTTTCTCCTTGCTATAAATGATTTGGCCTCTGTTCTTCCACCCAATATTTGGTCATCACTCTATGTTGATGACTTTGCTATTGCTTGTGCAGGCGCTGACTGTCATCTCATTGCAGTTTCTCTCCAGCATGTGGTCGACCGTGTTTCCACTTGGGCCACCACACATGGGTTTAAATTTTCCAGTACCAAAACTCACCAAATTACTTTCACTAGATGCTCTGTCATCTCCGATCATCTTTTGTATCTCTATGGCTCCCGTATCCCCGAACGTGATACAGTCAGGTTTCTAGGCCTTCTCTTTGACCGTAGGTTATCCTGGAAACCTCACATTACCTCTCTGAAGGCAACTTGTCACAGCCGGCTAAACCTTCTTAAAACCCTTGCTCATCTTTCCTTGGGAGCTGATCGTCGAACTCTGCTTCGCCTACATTCAGCCCTCGTTTTATCGAAACGCGATTCTGGTGACCAGATTTATTCAACGGCCTCTCCTGCTACTCTCTCTAGCCTTAACCCCAACCATCAACAAGGATTACGTTTATGCCTTGGTGCTTTTCGCTCTTCCCCTGCTGAGAGCCTCTATGAAGAAGTGAATGTTCCATCATCGTCTGATCGCCGTGATGCCCATTGCCTTCGCTACTATGTACGCTCTCACGATCTCCACAATCCTTCCATTTATAGAATGGTCGCCGATATTAGTAGACATTATTTGTTCGCCGCCCCTGTTTGCTCCGTCCCTTTTCTCTTCGCTTACATTCGCTCTTGTCTTCCCTTCAGTTACGACCTTTATATGTTCATGTAGCATCTCACTTTTCCCTACCCCCGGGGGAAGTTCCGGCTGTTCGGGTCTGTTCTTTCTCACTCCCTTGCTTGAAAGCCCAACTGCCTACGGTGGCTTCCTGCTCTCTTTTTCTTGATCACTTCCACTCTCATTCTCATGCCATCGCTGTGTACACAGATGGCTCTAAGTCTTCAGAAGGCGTCGGATTCGCAGCAGTGTTTCCGGACAGCGTCGTGCGGGGCATTTACTACCTTCAGCTAGCATTTTTACTGCTGAATTGTATGCCATTCTTGCAGCACTTATTCGTATCGCATCTATGCTTGTGTCATCATTTGTGGTAGTCTCAGACTCCCTTAGTGCTCTATAGGCTATACGAAAATTTGATACATCTCACCCTCTAGTTCTCCGTATCCAACTTTGGCTACGCCGTATCTCTACCAAGCATAAAGATATTGTTTTTTGTTGGGTCCCTGGTCATGTCGACGTACAGGGCAATGCACAGGCAGACACTGCTGCGCGGTCAGCAGTACATGACCTACCAATTTTCTATAGAGGTGTTCCATTTCTGGACTATTTTGGATCTGTGCTCCAGTTCCCCGAATTAAGCCTGAATGCCTTCCACATCCCCCCCCCCAGGCGCTGTATAATCCTCCGGGTTTAGCGCTTCTTCCTTGATTATAATAATAATAATAATAATCTGAACTATTTTGCTACAATAGCTACCCACCTTCACACCCGTTGGCAACAACGTTGGTCAACTCTGCTTGGTAACAAACTTCATTCTATTAAACCGAGCATAGGTTACTGGCCGTCTTCTTGTCATCAGTGCCGAGGTTGGGAGACTACTCTCTCCCGCCTTCGCATTGACCACACTCGTCTTACTCATGGGTATCTCATGGAGAGGCACCCTGTTCCTCTCTGTGAGCAGTGTCAAGTTCCAGTATCGATTAGCCACATTCTGTTAGACTGCCCTCTCTATCAACGTGCACGAACAAATTTACCTCCAACGTCGTCTTCATTCTACTACTCTCTCTTTACCTTCCCTTCTTGCTGATGGACCCTCCTTTAATCCTGACTCTCTCATTGACTTCTTGACAACGACTGATTTACTCCACATACTCTGATGATACCTTTAGCACTCCCCTCAGCCCTTTCTAGCTCAGTCTCTTGCTGCTTTTTACCCTTTCACCATCCACTGCCCCACTGTTATCCATAACCTATTACTCGTCCATCTCCCTTTTGCCACCTGATGCCCTCGCTTCCTTCCTGCCCTGCAGTGCTGTATAGCCATTGTGGTTTAGCGCTTCTTTTTTTTATTATTATAATAATTCATGACTAATCTCTGGGCTAACCAGTGTTTTGACACACTTTAGTCACCCTGGGTATGGTGGCCGCAACTTAAGTTATAAAAACTCACCCCTGGAGCACACATAATGCCCAAAAGAGATAGAAGGACCCAGAGGTCCCGCCAGCTTGAAGTCCACCAACAGAGAGAGAGGGAGAGGGAGGAGCCTAGCTAAGCTCCTCCCACCAAAACAAAAGACTGTTGCCAAGCACAATTCTCCAGTTACCACAATTCTACCACACCTTAATTTTACTTTTACAAAAAGAATTACAACTTCATAAACTACTTATTTAAATTGTGTGTTTGTGGGTCTATAGTATAACCTATTATATTGAGAAAAACAGGCTTGACTCAGCTGCCTTACAGCCATAAGAGTAATCTGCTCTTATGACATTTAGAGCTAAGTCCCCATCAATTCAATATAATTAGGTATCCCAAGGTAACTTATGGGGAAATAGGCCTTATTCAGCGCGAATGAAAAATTTTTGTTGAAAAATTCACAAATTGAGTTAATCTTACAGAAAAATAGCTTAACTCTCTGGCAACACAAGGGTACCAGAATCATTGTTCTACGACATTCCTACAAGGAATAATGATTATTTAAAACACCTAGGGTGATGTCACCACCAGCGGCAGGTGTGCTCACCTGTCGTCAATTTTCATTTTTTTTTTCGTGTATTTATTGTATTATTCAGCAAGCAGCAGCAAGCAGCAACAAGGCTGCTCCTATATCTTGCCGTCCCCTGGGCCTATCCGAACTCCAGTGATGGCCAAATTTGCAAGTACTGCTGTAACAACATGCAAGGAACCTATAGTGACATAAAAACTGATGGTGACGACAACGAAATGGACTAAATATGACAAAAGAGGGACCGGCATTCAAGTACCAGACCTGCTGCCAGACGTGAACCAGACATGAGACGTTTTCCACTACAATGAAATAACTGACCTCCATATCAACTGCACCAGTGTTTAACGGGAAGACAACATGGCAGAAAACCTGATCAACTAAATCTCCATGGAAATGACAGGTCTGTAGGACTTTTTTCTTCAGTGCCAAACGAGGGAAAGAATTGAGCATTTAAACATGGCTGACCGGCATCCAAACAGCCGCTACTGCCAGACGTACAACTAGCGAAGTGAAATTCTCATCTTTACTGACGTTCATCTGTTGACAGTAGCATCATATCTGTACCACCATCATATCACCTGTACCAGTGCTAACGAGAGGGAAACACAGGAGACATCGTCAAATCAACAGTACAAAACTCCAAGGTTATAGGTCGGATATCCCTCAGTGCCAGTCGTGAGAAAGAAGTGAATAGTTAAACAGTCAAGGTTAATGTTTTAGTAGCTGACCTATATTCAGCTGACCAGTGTACAGTGAGAGAATCATAGCAGAAAATGCCAAATATATCTATAAACTCAAGGAAAGTCAGGTTGTAGGTGGCGTTACTCCCCTCAGTGTTTTAAAAATGGCTGAGTCAGCAGAACAGGTCAGGAGACAACAACACGACACAACCCCCGATAAATGGAATTGAGGGGGATTTGGAAGGATAAAACCATGGATTAAACCTTTCTGATCTACCAGAATGGAAAGGAGTTAGAAGTTAATTGGTGAAGCCAGACTGTGAAGTGAGATAGGAAGGGGAGTGTGTAATAAGGGGTTAACTGTAAGGGGGTTGTGTGAAGTTAAGGGAAAAGTGAGCAGTGAAGAGGGTTTTGAAGAGGAAATTTTACTAGTAATTCAGTGGTGATTGCTAAAGCAGATACTAAGTGTACTAGGGACTGGAAAAGAGAAATAAATATTATTGTATATGAGTAAAAGAGCGAAGAGTGAAAATGGCAGGCATTAGGGGGGTACAGGCTGCCATAATTATATTTATATTTCTTCTTCAATTCCATGAAGAAAGAAATCAGTCATGGGGGCTGGAAAAGGTGAATGGAGTAACAGCGCCCTGGACAGTAAAAGCCCAACAGTTGCCATCCTACCAGAAAAGTAAATGTCACTATCACTGCAAGGTATGGCAACACCGCATACCCAAACAAAAACAGTGGCACACAGCTCTTATTGTAGCGCTCTTAAGTGGTGATATCCAAATTAATCCAGGACCTCAAACTATTGTGCAGAGGCAAAACAGACAGATAAATGACGGCGATAATGACGGTCTAGTAGCTAGGAATGATAACCTTAACTCCATATGTAATGCATACATAGGTCAATGTGAGACAATACAGCCATTATTATCTCAAACACTACCAAACAGGTGCATACACTGTACTAAAGTACGCATGAAAAACAGAAAAGGCACCTTATGTAAAATGTGTAAGGGGTGGGTGCATGATGGATGTATGTACAATTATAGCAACGGTGCCAGAATTCATTTTGTGTGTAACAAATGCACTTTGGCACAGTTACCCTTTAGCAGTGATGACATTGATTTACCTAATTTTAATACAAATGACCCATTGCCATATATTGATGATTATGATTGTTTTATGAAAACAGGCCTTCACTTTATTCATGTCAATGCAAGATCACTTCTTCCTAAATTGGCAGAGATTAGGATTCTAGCTAACAAAATTAGGGCGGCAGTTATAACCATCTCTGAATCTTGGTTGGATGATACGGTGACTGACGACGAGGTCAAAATAGATTGTTACAATATAAAACGCTTAGATAGGAACAGAAAGGGTGGTGGAGTATGTGCCTACATTATTCAAATTCAAATTCAAATTCAAAGTTTATTCTCTATAAGGATTACAATGCTGAGTTTACAGAAATTTGGTTATTGTGTGGTTTACATGTAGTAAAATAGTGATTACAGAGTGTACCACTAGAACGCTTAGCATGGCTAGGCATTTCGGGCAGACTTAGTTTTATTCTTAATTGTAAAATATTACAAATTATGAGGTAAGTTGGTATTATGGCTAAGTGACTAAATACTAATTTGTGAGTTTAGCAATGTGAATGCTTTTGTTTTGGCACAGTACATAGTTTCAGTATTGGAGTATCACAGGATTCATTATTTTAAGATTGAGGTTAATATTTCTGTTTATGGTCAAATGAGTCAGTGAGTGTAAGTGTGAATCACCAGGTGGTATTCGTGTAGTTAGTTGACGGGGTGTATCAGGGAGATAAGATGTTTTCTAATGGTAGTTTTGAAGGTGATGAATGTGTCTGCAGTTCTAGAGTTCTCAGGTAGGGTATTCCAGATTTTAGGGCCTTTGACATACATTGAATTTTTGTAAAGGTTTAGTCGGACACGGGGAATGTCGTAGAGATGTTTGTGTCTGGTGTTATGCCTGTGGGTTCTGTCACAACTATCAAGAAAGCGTTTTAGGTCAAGGTTGATATTAGAGTTTAAGGCCCTGTAGATGTAGATTGCACAGTAGTAAGTGTGGATGTACTGAACTGGGAGTAAGTTTAGGTCTAAGAAGAGTGGGGGGGTGTGTTGCCAGGGATGGGATTTAGTGATTATTCTTACTGCAGCTTTTTGTTGGGTTATTATTGGCTTTAGGTGACTTAGCTTACAACCCAAGACCTGATTTAAATAGCAATAAACTGGAGATTCTATGGTTTGAAGTGCTGCTTCCTAAGACCAAACCCATCTTAGTAGGAACTAGTTACAGCCCTCCTACCCAGGACCAGTTCTTGGAAGACTTTTCCAGAGTCTTGTCCGGAGTTGAAAACAATTGCGAGACAATAATACTGGGCGACTTCAATATCTGTTTTCAGCAGCAAAATAACGGGCTATGCAAAAGGTATAAGCAAATTTTTTGCATGGCCCGTTATTTTGCTGCTGAAAACAGATATTGAAGTCGCCCAGTATTATTGTCTCACAATTGTTTTCAACTCCGGACAAGACTCTGGAAAAGTCTTCCAAGAACTGGTCCTGGGTAGGAGGGCGGTAACTAGTTCCTACTAAGATGGGTTTGGTCTTAGGAAGCAGCACTTCAAACCATAGAATCTCCAGTTTATTGCTACACAGATGACAGCAAGGAAATGAGTGAGCTACTCAAGTCCCAATATGACTCAGTTTTTAGCAAGCCGCTAACCAGACTGAGAGTCGAAGATCAAAATTAATTTTTTATGAGAGAGCCACAAAATTTGATTAACACAAGCCTATCCGATGTTATCCTGACGCCAAATGACTTCGAACAGGCGATAAATGACATGCCCATGCACTCTGCCCCAGGGCCAGACTCATGGAACTCTGTGTTCATCAAGAACTGCAAGAAGCCCCTATCACGAGCCTTTTCCATCCTATGGAGAGGGAGCATGGACACGGGGGTCGTCCCACAGTTACTAAAAACAACAGACATAGCCCCACTCCACAAAGGGGGCAGTAAAGCAACAGCAAAGAACTACAGACCAATAGCACTAACATCCCATATCATAAAAATCTTTGAAAGGGTCCTAAGAAGCAAGATCACCACCCATCTAGAAACCCATCAGTTACACAACCCAGGGCAACATGGGTTTAGAACAGGTCGCTCCTGTCTGTCTCAACTATTGGATCACTACGACAAGGTCCTAAATGCACTAGAAGACAAAAAGAATGCAGATGTAATATATACAGACTTTGCAAAAGCCTTTGACAAGTGTGACCATGGCATAATAGCGCACAAAATGCGTGCTAAAGGAATAAAAGGAAAAGTCGGTCGATGGATCTATAATTTCCTCACTAACAGAACACAGAGAGTAGTCGTCAACAGAGTAAAGTCCGAGGCAGCTACGGTGAAAAGCTCTGTTCCACAAGGCACAGTACTCGCTCCCATCTTGTTCCTCATCCTCATATCCGACATAGACAAGGATGTCAGCCACAGCACCGTGTCTTCCTTTGCAGATGACACCCGAATCTGCATGACAGTGTCTTCCATTGCAGACACTGCAAAGCTCCAGGCGGACATCAACCAAATCTTTCAGTGGGCTGCAGAAAACAATATGAAGTTCAACGATGAGAAATTTCAATTACTCAGATATGGTAAACATGAGGAAATTAAATCTTCATCAGAGTACAAAACAAATTCTGGCCACAAAATAGAGCGAAACACCAACGTCAAAGACCTGGGAGTGATCATGTCAGAGGATCTCACCTTCAAGGACCATAACATTGTATCAATCGCATCTGCTAGAAAAATGACAGGATGGATAATGAGAACCTTCAAAACTAGGGAGGCCAAGCCCATGATGACACTCTTCAGGTCACTTGTTCTATCTAGGCTGGAATATTGCTGCACACTAACAGCACCTTTCAAGGCAGGTGAAATTGCCGACCTAGAAAATGTACAGAGAACTTTCATGGCACGCATAACGGAGATAAAACACCTCAATTATTGGGAGCGCTTGAGGTTCCTAAACCTGTATTCCCTGGAACGCAGGAGGGAGAGATACATGATTATATACACCTGGAAAATCCTAGAGGGACTAGTACCGAACTTGCACACGAAAATCACTCACTACGAAAGCAAAAGACTTGGCAGACGATGCACCATCCCCCCAATGAAAAGCACGGGTGTCACTAGCACGTTAAGAGACCATACAATAAGTGTCAGGGGCCCGAGACTGTTCAACTGCCTCCCAGCACACATAAGGGGGATTACCAACAGACCCCTGGCAGTCTTCAAGCTGGCACTGGACAAGCACCTAAAGTCAGTTCCGGATCAGCCGGGCTGTGGCTCGTACGTTGGTTTGCGTGCAGCCAGCAGCAACAGCCTGGTTGATCAGGCTCTGATCCACCAGGAGGCCTGGTCACAGACCGGGCCGCGGGGGCGTTGATCCCCGGAACTCTCTCCAGGTAAACTCCAGGTAAATTCTAGGATTAAATAGTTACACTCAACTAATTAATACTCCAACCCGGATCACACAGTTCTCAGCCACCCTAATTGACCACATACTTTGTAACCGCTCTGAGAACATTAGTCAGTCAGGCGTCATTACCACAGGTCTTAGTGATCATTTCATCATTTACTGCACCAGGAAAATCACTAGGGATAGGATAGGCCTACACAGGACAATAAAAATGAGGTCAACTAGAAACTACAGTAAAGAAACACTGGTAAATAGGCTACACAATTGTGACTGGACAGAGATAACAAGTTGCACGGACGTAAACGATGCCTGGGAAAAATTCAAAACAATGTTCACTACCATCCTTGATAATATTGCACCAGTTAAAGAGGTTAGGATTAAACGAAGAACTGAACCCTGGATGAATACTGAGATATTAGATAATATGAAATTCAGAGACCAGCTGCTAAAAAGATTTAAAGCAAACAGACAGGATATTGCAGCACTAAATGAATTCCAAAGGGTGAGGAACAGAGTACAGAGACTTATAAAAGGAGCAAAGGCAAAGCACTACTGCTCAAAAATTGAAGAGTATAAGCATAACCCCAGAAAGCTCTGGCAACAACTAAAACAGTTGGGGTATAGCCATAAGCCAGTAGATAGGTCTAACATAGTACTCACTATCGATAATGAGGTATGCCACGAAACATCTAAGTGGCAAATTGCTTTAATTCCTACTACACATCTGTTGCATCAACACTAGTAAGTAAACTACCAGCTGCATCAAATACCTTTAACACAGACTCTGATAAGTTTCAAACATACTATACCAATAAAGGGGTAACCCCAAACAGTTGTCAACTAGTAAGTGTATCTCATGACTTTATTCAAAAAGAACTAAGCAGATTAAACCCAACTAAGAGCACAGGCCCTGATAACATCCCGTCTAAGTTCCTAAAAGATGGTGCTTCTGAACTGTCAATCCCTATTGCTCACATAATAAATCTATCAATCACCACTAATACCGTACCGGAGGGGTTCAAGGAGGCCAGAGTTACTCCTATCTTCAAGAAAAATAGTAGGTCTGATGTAAGCAACTATAGGCATGTTAGTATACTCAGTATAATATCTAAAATTCTAGAGAGGGCGGTGTATTCTCAAGTAGTTAAGTACCTTAATGACAACAACATTCTCCATAGCTATCAATCGGGCTTTAGAAGATCCTACTCAACCGACACCTCCCTTATTAATCTGATGGATTACCTGAGAACTGAAATGTCAAAGGGGAACCTCATAGGTATGGTAACCTTAGACCTGCAAAAGGCCTTCGATACTGTCAACCACAATATATTATGTAATAAACTTCAAGCTATCGGTATAGGTTCTGTAGACTGGTTTAAGTCCTACCTTAGCAACAGGAGACAAATAGTCAAAATCAACAAAACAGAATCAGAACCCCTGCCGATAACATGTGGAGTTCCCCAAGGTAGTATTCTGGGTCCCTTATTATTCTTATGTTATGTCAATGATATGCCTATCAGTGTCAAGTGCAAACTCCTACTGTATGCAGATGACAGTGCTCTGTTAGTGTCAGGTAAAGACCCACAAGATATTGCTAATGTTTAAACACTGGAACTGGAGTCCTGGAGCAAATGGTTAGTAGACAACAAACTATCATTACACCTAGGGAAAACTGAAGCCATTCTCTTTGGCACGAAACATAAACTGAGAAGGGTAAATAATTTTAATGTTCAATGTAATGGGGAGCCCATCACTTTGGTTTCATCAGTAAAATATTTGGGAATCCCCTTTGACCCATGCATGTCAGGAGAATTGATAGGGAACAGTGAAGTAAAGAAAGCGAATGCCAGACTGAAGTTCCTGTATAGAAAAGCACAGTGTCTACCTACTGAGGCTCGCAGGACCCTATGTTTAGCCCTTATACAATGCCATATGGATTACGCTTGCTCTTCTTGGTACTCTGCCTTGACAAATAAACTGAAAGATAGACTGCAAATCACCCAGAAAAAATCGTAAGATTCATCCTGGGGCTGGGACCAAGAGAACATGTAGGCCAGGATGAATTACAGCAGTTGGATATGCTGAATGTTGAAGACAGAGTAAAACAACTGAAGCTAAATCATGTTTATAAAGTTGCTCACAAACAATGTCCAGAATATCTTGCTGTCAATTTTGTCAAGATTGGGAACCAAAGCAATCATAGTACTAGGGGAAGAGAGCACAACTTTGTAGTACCCACAGTCATTGGACAGGCTTCAAACACCTTTTATTGTACAGCAATAAAGGAATGGAACAGACTGCCCGCATATGCCAAAGCCAGTCATAGCATGAACCAGTTCAAGAAGAGTGCCAAAAGGAATATCCACTAGTGTTATGGGGCTATAGGACCCAACATGTATTTATAAGTAACAGTTACTCTGGAATACCTAATTATATTGAATTGATGGGGGTTTTGCTCTAAATGTCAGAAGGACTGATCAACCTTATGACTGAGAAGCAGCTGGGTCAAGCCTATTTTTCTCAATATAATAGGTTATACTATAGACACATAAACACACAAATTTAAATAAGTAGTTTATAAAGTTGTATTTCCTTTTGTAAAAGTAAAATTAAGGTGTGGTAGAATTGTGGTAACTGGAGAATTGTGCTTGGCAAATAAGTAGTTTATAAAGTTGTATTTCCTTTTGTAAAAGTAAAATTAAGGTGTGGTAGAATTGTGGTAACTGGAGAATTGTGCTTGGCAACAGTCTTTTGTTTTGGTGGGAGGAGCTTAGCCTCTTTCTCTCTCTCCCTCGCACTGACTCGGTCTCTCGGTGGCTGGCCTTCAACCTGGCAGGATCTCTGGGTCCTTCTTCTATCTTTTGGGGCATTATGTGTGCTCCAGGGGTGAGTTTTGTTTATAATTTAAGTTGTGACCACCATACCCAGGGTGATTAAAGTGTGTCAAAACACTGGTTAGCCCAGAGTTATGTCAAGGAGAGAGGACTAAAGTTGTTGAGATATACCATGTGGGAGAACAGCTATGCAGTGTGTAGATCGTTGTTTTGAAAATGTGAGGCTGTAATTGTATATTCTGTACATATCTATTGAGAATACAGTTATATTTTTATAGTAGTAGTTTACATAACCTGTGAAGAGGGCTGGTGAAAGGGTATCAGAGACACTCAGGATGATCAGCCATGATGTAAGTATTACCCCTAGACAAATAAGACCATTAAGTAAAAGCTACCCCACACTAGAACATGTAGTGAGAACCTTACTATCAAAGTAATAAGGGACAAACCAACGTAACATGGGAGCTTGACCGGGAGAGTTATTTGACTGCTAAAATAACTCAAAACATTCTTTGAACTATATGTGCTGGTATGGGGTAATAACAGTTGCATGTTTCTGGTAGAAGATTTACCAAGGTGGTGTCAGTGGAAGTGTTGTTTTCATATATTAGTTTACAGGTTGTTTTTCTCCTAAGGTGGGGGGAAAGGGAGTAACACATTTTTGTTGTGGTTATGGTAAGTGCTATGTGCATAGTTTACATTCAATTTGTGTTATTTTATGTGCCTGTGGGAAAACTTTGTCCACTGATACTGTAAGAGGGAAGCAAGTGTTTAAAGATAAAACTATGTCAGAAGATGAGTCTTCAGATTTTTTAGGCTTCAGGGAAGAAGGTAATAATTCATCAGTAAACATGCCTGTTAATAGTGAAGATGAGGAATCACCTACTCCAGGTGATATGGAAATGGAGAGAATGAGACTGAAATTAGCTGTACTAGAGGCTGAAATGAAATTAATGAAAGCTAAGGAGAAAGAACGTCAAAGGTTAGGAGGTTCAGAACAAGAGCCTGAGCAGTACTTTAACATAACTAAAGCTGCAAATTTTGTCCCTAAGTTTACAGAGAGTGACCCAGATAGGTATTTTTCTTTTTTTGAGAAGACTGCTTTGGAGCAAGGATGGCCCAAACAGAAGTGGGCTACCCTAGTTCGCACACAACTTGTAGGTAAAGGATTCCAGAGAGTAGAGACTCTGGAGGGGCAAGATTTTTCTGATTATGATAAGATTAAAGAGGAAGTATTGCTTGCATACCAAATGATACCTGAGAAATATAGGCAAAAGTTCAGGAATCAAAAATTTCAGGATGGGCAGACCTTAACTGAGTTTGGGAATGAGAAACTGTTCCTTTTTAAGAAATGGGTTTGTTCTAAAGGAGTTAATAAAGACTATAACAAATTAGTAGATCTGATGGTTCATGAGGAATTGTACAATACAATCCCTGTTGACCTCAGAGAATATTTAGAGGACAAAAACCCAGATAATCTTTCTGAAGCACTGGATCTAGGTGACCGATTTTTGGCTCGCAGGGAATTGGTAAGTAAAAACAGTCATGCTGCTTCTGAAAATTTCCCCACTCATTCTAAACCTTATTCCAAGTCTTATGGTCATAAAGGTAAGTGGGACAAGAATTTTCAGGAACAAATGAAGGCTGAGGTGCCCTATAAAATAGAAGGAAAAGGTAAGTCAGCTGGAGTTCAAAGTTTACCTAGACAATCAGATAATGTTTCAGGTCCTCGAGTAAACAGTACCAGTCCTACACCAAATGGTAAAAATACCTTTAAGAGTTATGCCTGTTACTACTGTAACAAAACTGGACACACTCAAAAGTTTTGCTGGTCAAGGCGGAGAGATCAGGAAAGGGAGGAACCACCCCAGAGGACTCTAACTGCAGAGATACATCCAGTTGCCTGCATTAGGTCTTCAAGGCAAGGTGAGGAGGAACCTTTGGATCTAGACCCCAGGATGTGTATATTTTCTAGTAGGTCCACAGTTGGTTTGCAAAAGGATGTAGGCAGAGTTGAGAACATATTGTCCTTGAGAGATGGATGTAGCACCTACTCTTTGCTATGTGCTGGAGTGCTACCAGTGTCTAAGGATACCTATACTGGGGTAGATATATTGTTGAAGGGTATTACGGGTTCAACCATAAGGACACCTGTACACAAATTATGGGTAGAATCTGCATACCAAGTTGGCTATCTCCCTGTAGGTATCTCAGATGAAATTCCCTTCAAAGGGGTCGACCTCTTATTAGGGAATAATGTTATGGGTCTGTTAGACAGTGAGGAACAACTAGTTTGGGGGAAACCAAATCCCAAATGTTGGGAGGAAATGGCTAGGAAAACCCTGCCAGACCTTCTCCCTGATGGTTCCACCATGAGAAGTATGGCTCATGATCATGCTACCAACAGTCTTCATATTTCTCATGAGGATGGTGAGGGCTTAAGTTTGGTAACTCTGCTTTCTGAGGTTGAACTGCAGTCAACTGAAGAAAAGGATGTTCCAGCCAGAGCTGAGCATGATTGGAGAATGGATCAGTTAAATAATGTGAGAGAGGCTGCACCTGCTAGGGTGCAATTAATTTCTGTGCAGGAAAATGTCGCTGTTGCGGAGGAAGAGATTTTACAGTTAAATAAGTGTTTTCATTTCAGGGAGGAAACTCTTACAGAGAATTCACCTCTGTTTGCAGTATCGATGGAAGGAGAACAAGGGTTTTGTCCCCAGATGGTGATGTCCAAGGTTTCCAGGCATTTCTTCTGGTCTCAGCTGTGGGAGACTGTCAGAGAGTATATTGAGACCTATCATGTCTTTCAATTTATAGGGAAACCTAGTCTAAGTATTAAACCTGTTACCCTCCAGTCTATTTCAGCACCAGGTGAACCCTTCAGCAAGCTGGTAGTAGATGTACTTGGTCCATTCCCAAGGACCAAACTGGGAAATGATTATTTACTCACAAATATTTGCTCCACTACCAGGTACCTGAAAGCAGTCCCTCTGCATAAGATAACTGCTCATGTAGTCTTAAGGGTTTTGATGAAGTTCTTTTTTCATGTTTGTTTTCCTCAAGCAGTGCAAGAAGACCAAGGGCCTAACTTTACCTCAAAGCCTTTTAGAAATGTTTTGAAGGGACTAAAAGTAGAGCCTCAGTGTTCAACTGTGTATCACTCTCCATCTCAAGGGGAAATAGAGAAATTACATCAAACCCTCAAGACAATGATGCCAGCCTATGGAATAGACAATACTAACAACTGGGATGAGAGGATCCCTTTCTTTGTATTTGCTGAGTGGGGAAGCACTGGAATCTCTGAGCTATTGGCTTGGGGAGGATGGTGATGCTCCCCCCTCGGAGCTTTTTCTCAGTTTCAGACACTGTTTGACTCGTATGAGGTGGATGGTACCAGTGAACGTGCCCATCAACCAGACCAGGATGATGATGTGGGACCATAATGTGGACCATGATACTCTGGAGGCTGGAGAGGAAGTGCTGATACTGGAGAAAATTCATGTGAAAATCTGTATGGCAAGTTGCTGTGAGCTGAACATGTTGTGGGGGAAGTTCCCAGGGGTTAGAGATAAAACCCACACCCCCAAGCAAGAGAAGAATGAGTATAGTGTACACAGTAACCGGTTAAAGGGTTTGAAGTTATGTCAAAAATTCAGAGAGACCAATGTTTTAATGGAATGTAAAGGGCTGCAAAACAATAATCTGTATGAAATACCAAAAGTGTATTTAAGAAATAACATGTGTGTAAAAGATTTTGGGAAATGCATGCTTGGTTTTAATGAGAAAAATGTTGGAGAGTTGGCTCAGCCACCTTGGAACTTTATAAAAGTTTGGGATGTCAGTAATGGGGAAAAGTTGAAACTCAATGAAGAAATTGTTAAGGAAGCTGAGTCAATTCAACAAATTTTGTGAGGGAAAAATCTGTATGAAAAATTGGAGATGGAGGAAGAAGTGAAATTCTTCCAACACCAGTTTGTAGTGCTTAGTGAGAGTCAGTGGGGATTCCCATGCTTCATGGTTCCCAAATTAGATGGCACCCTGGGCATAAACACTGACTACCACAGAGTACGTTTAACAACTAAGGTTTACAGGGTTAGAAAGATTGATACTTATGCACTAAAAGATGCAAACATTTTAAATAAGCTAAAACATGGAAGATGTGATTTCCATGGTCTGTGTTCCAGTACCATTTTAATGTGTGTAATGCAAATTGTGTTCATTGTGTGCTTAAAATTTGTGTGTGAGATGGAACGTGATGGTGTTTGTGTAAACTTGGTGTATCCAACCTGGGTGCAAAGAGAAGTCTTTGGTGTTTGTTGTTGCACTGCGAGAGGTTGCAGAACTGTTATTGTCTATGAACAACCTTCTAAGTTTAAATGTCAACATTTTACCACAGGAAAGAAAATTTTCATTTTGGGGCTGGCTATTCAGCATTTGTACATGTCTCAGGATCTCTTCATCCTGTTCCTGTGTATAGTGACTAAAATCAGACTCTTAAAATGGGCTTTGTTCCTACAGCCTTTTAATTTGAAAGTTAAATATATAAAAGGCTCAGAGAATGTGGTTGCTGATGCTCTCTCTAGATGTTTCATGTAGATGCATGGTGCATACTTTGTACATAGTGTTTGTCATGTGCTGACCTTGTTGTTTTTGCAGTGGTGAACTCTCGGCGAGCCTGAGTACTCTCTACCAGCCGTCTGACTGTAAAGGAGTTGAGTCGGAGCCAAAAGTGTGACGAGGGTCAGGGTGTACGTGAATGTGAGTTGAGGCAGTGGTTGACAACCTTCGGTAACATGAGACGTTCAGGAAGGTATGTGATGTGGTGTCTTGGTGTGCTCTATGTACAAAACGGCCCGACGATTTGCCTTTGTGGTCCCTTGGACCCCTCCATGTTCTATGACAGCCTCCTCATAATAAGTTTGGAGGATCTGTGTGGAGTGGGACCTCGGAAGATGGGCTTAAGTGCCTGACCATGTTAAGGATCGTGAGTGTTGACTGGAAGTCTCACTGTTTGGTTCGGCCACCAAGTGAGAGACACCTTGACATGTTTTGTGAAGTTTCCTGCCTGGGGTACACCTGACTGCTCTGGGTTTGGCTCTACTCTCGTCTCCTGATCAGGAAGATGCCACCCTGGAGTACCAGTTGCTTGCTGGATTACCATAGCAGAGGCACAGGCCTGTTGGTGCGGGCTTTCACAGTGGGCATTGTGTGAAAAAATTTTGCATTGTAATGTGTATTGTTTAAAAGTCACTAAAATTGTAAATAGTTACACACTTGAGTATATGGGTATGGTTAAATTGCTTTTCTAAAAAATTCTGCAATCTCTTGTAAATAACAGTAAAGTGAAGAGTAGTTATGGTGCTGGGAAAATGTAGCATTTCTAGTAGTCTTGTTTACCGCCTTCAGACTTAAGCAATATACTTTTTACTAGCCGTATCCTGAGGGACACAGCTAGCTTTTGTGAGACTTCGTCTGGAGGTGGGGGTGTTATGGGGCTATAGGACCCAACATGTATTTATAAGTAACAGTTACTCTGGAATACCTAATTATATTGAATTGATGGGGGTTTTGCTCTAAATGTCAGAAGGACTGATCAACCTTATGACTGAGAAGCAGCTGGGTCAAGCCTATTTTTCTCAATATAATAGGTTATACTATAGACACATAAACACACAAATTTAAATAAGTAGTTTATAAAGTTGTATTTCCTTTTGTAAAAGTAAAATTAAGGTGTGGTAGAATTGTGGTAACTGGAGAATTGTGCTTGGCAAATAAGTAGTTTATAAAGTTGTATTTCCTTTTGTAAAAGTAAAATTAAGGTGTGGTAGAATTGTGGTAACTGGAGAATTGTGCTTGGCAACAGTCTTTTGTTTTGGTGGGAGGAGCTTAGCCTCTTTCTCTCTCTCCCTCGCACTGACTCGGTCTCTCGGTGGCTGGCCTTCAACCTGGCAGGATCTCTGGGTCCTTCTTCTATCTTTTGGGGCATTATGTGTGCTCCAGGGGTGAGTTTTGTTTATAATTTAAGTTGTGACCACCATACCCAGGGTGATTAAAGTGTGTCAAAACACTGGTTAGCCCAGAGTTATGTCAAGGAGAGAGGACTAAAGTTGTTGAGATATACCATGTGGGAGAACAGCTATGCAGTGTGTAGATCGTTGTTTTGAAAATGTGAGGCTGTAATTGTATATTCTGTACATATCTATTGAGAATACAGTTATATTTTTATAGTAGTAGTTTACATAACCTGTGAAGAGGGCTGGTGAAAGGGTATCAGAGACACTCAGGATGATCAGCCATGATGTAAGTATTACCCCTAGACAAATAAGACCATTAAGTAAAAGCTACCCCACACTAGAACATGTAGTGAGAACCTTACTATCAAAGTAATAAGGGACAAACCAACGTAACAACTAGGAATTTTTATTGACCTAAGAAAAGCTTTTGACACAGTAGACCACGACATCCTACTCCACAAACTTGATCATTACGGTATAAGAGGCCATGCACTTGCTTATTTCAAATCTTACATTACTAATAGGTATCAGTATGTCACCATTAAAGACACAGCATCAGCAACACGGCCAATTGATACTGGAGTTCCGCAGGGAAGTGTCCTTGGTCCCCTGCTCTTCCTCATATACATCAATGACCTTCCAAACGTATCCCAACACCTGAAACCCATTCTCTTTGCTGACGACACGACTTATGTCATCTCTCACCCTAATCTTGACACCCTCAACACCATTGTGAATGAGGAGCTGATCAAAATATCGACTTGGATGACAGCTAATAAACTTACGCTTAACACTGACAAAACCTACTATATTATGTTTGGTAGCAGAGCAGGAGATGCACAAATTAACATTAAGATTGACAACACGCTAATTACCAGAAATAATGGGGGCAAATTCCTAGGCTTATACCTTGACAACAACCTGAATTTCAGCACCCATATCCAGCATATAACCAAAAAAGTATCCAAAACGGTTGGGATCCTCTCCAAGATACGATACTACGTGCCGCAAAATGCCCTTCTCACACTATACCACTCACTTATTTATCCATACCTCACCTATGCTATTTGTGCTTGGGGATCAACTGCAGCAACACACCTAAAGCCAATAATAACCCAACAAAAAGCTGCAGTAAGAATAATCACTAAATCCCATCCCTGGCAACACACCCCCCCACTCTTCATAGACCTAAACTTACTCCCTGTTCAGTACATCCACACTTACTACTGTGCAATCTTCATCTACAGGGCCTTAAACTCTAATATCAACCTTGACCTAAAACGCTTTCTTGATAGTTGTGACAGAACCCACAGGCATAACACCAGACACAAACATCTCTACGACATTCCCCGTGTCCGACTAAACCTTTACAAAAATTCAATGTATGTCAAAGGCCCTAAAATCTGGAATACCCTACCTGAGAACTCTAGAACTGCAGACACATTCATCACCTTCAAAACTACCATTAGAAAACATCTTATCTCCCTGATACACCCCGTCAACTAACTACACGAATACCACCTGGTGGTTCACACTTACACTCACTCACTCATTTGACCATAAACAGAAATATTAATCTCAATCTTAAAATAATGAATCCTGTGATACTCCAATACTGAAACTATGTATTGTGCCAAAACAAAAGCATTCACATTGCTAAACTCACAAACTAGTATTTAGTCACTTAGCCATAATACCAACTTACCTCATAATTTGTAATATTTTACAATTAAGAATAAAACTAAGTCTGCCCGAAATGCCTAGCCATGCTAAGCGTTCTAGTGGTACACTCTGTAATCACTATTTTACAACATGTAAACCACACAATAACCAAATTTCTGTAAAATCAACATTGTAATCCTTATAGAGAATAAACTTTGAATGTAGCTACAGAAAGGGAGGGGAATGATTTTCTATTTTTTAGCTAACATACGTGTAAATTTTACCATATTCCTAGTAATGACCCTAGTATTGTAGATAGTCTTAATGACCTTGGTGTAGTAGATAGTCTTTTTAGTATGATAATAAGATGTTATCTTCATTGTAGAATAATAAGAAAATATTATAACCTTTATATTATAATAATAAGGTAAAAGGACCCCAATGGAAATAAGTCACTCTGTCTGACTTTTTTGGGTTATCCAAGGTTCTCTACACATATGCTGCTATGTATGATAATTCTATGTAACTGTATTTGTGTATACCTGAATAAACTTACTTACTTACTTACTATATTCTAAGATAATAATTGATGATTTGGCATCATAATACAGTGGGTGGGACTTATCCGTAGACTTCCAGCCAACCAGGAACCTCCTGGCACCATTTTGCTGACGTCATGGAAAATTCCAGTCTCGGGATGGCCGGGGAATATGCTTCAATATAACGCTATTATAGCTTCTATGGCTTATTTATCTATCACAATTGATCTAATATGACATAATAAACAATAACAAAGAAATATGGTAAATACTCCAGAATGAATAATATATGGCATATTCTCAGAGCGTTCCCTCGGGAATAAAAGATTCCCATCCTCAGCGACGGGCTTCCATTCTCCTTCTTTCACCTCCAGGGTCCTTATATTAAAGAAAACGAACATGGGGTAACTATGATATACACTCGTAATGCTGAGAAATGCTATTTTCTTGAAAAAAAAAAAATCGGTGGTCTGGCTGTTTCGCGGATTATCTCGGAAGTAAGTTATTCACATATATGAGCCAGTATATTCGTTAATAATAGCAGGAATGTAATGAAATTCACAGAGAACATAAAGGAAAGATTGTTTTACAAGCAAATGGATAGTTGTTTGAGATATCATAATTTGTTTTTGATTTTTGTGAGGGCAAAAGTCAGATATTTGGCTGAATGTAAAAACCATACAAACTATTTTTTTTAAGAATGAAGAAAGGATAAATTAGAGTTTGGACGTCCATTTGAAATACAGTTTAACATTGTTTTATGCGTAGATAATGCCAAAACAGCTTCTCCAAGTCCCATTACGAAAATACTGTTCAATATGTATGATTATTAGTAAATAATTTTTTCTCAGTTGTTTTTTGAGCTATCTTATTGAAACTTGGTCACATTACTATTGAAAGGTGCTCCTTTACGTACAAAAAAAAAAATGAAAGAAATCGAACGAAAAATGTGAAAATTTGTGTGGACTGCCTCCAAGCGAGTCACCTACCCTGGCAAACTCTGTTGACACCGAGCTCTGAGGTGGGTACCTCAGCCTCACAAGTGGCTTATAGGACAGATTTTCACAAATGATTGATGTTGCAAGAAACTCGCCTGCATGCACGTATAAAGGACTAACTTACTTGGTGTTGCAGCATATATCCTGATCTTCAACTTCCCTAAGCTTAGCCTTAGCCCCTCTGGACTTTCCCTCAGAAACCACGTGCAACCAGGAGCCTTAATTCCTGCAATATTCAATCGTTATTAGTGTCCTGCCTGCACCTCAGAAATTCCTATATCCAAGAGGGTATGTATCCCCTAGTATACTATGCAGACACGGACACTAGCTTCCAGACTGCCTTGAGACACTGGTACTTACTGGGCATGCTCTGCCTGTTGCACACCGGGCCCACAGATAAAACTCACTCACAATCTCCCCAGACACTGGCCAGAAATCTACGAGATAAAGGAGGTCTTGTCTTACTGTATGGGCCTGACGGAGGTCATCTACGGTACATTGAGGTGCCTCTACCAGATTTCCCCAGGTCTCAAATGTGAAGACACGTGGAGGGCGCCATCTGCTGATCATGGCACGTCTTGTCCAGTTGGCGTCTGTCTTAAGAAGAACGAGCTGGTCTCTCTTCCAGACCCTCGTCTCTTCGTTCAAACTAGGGCTGCCAGTTCTCCCTAGCTAACTTATCCTAGTGTTTGCCTACATTATCGGCCTATTACTACCTATGTTAAGGTCTTAGGTCTACATTATTATTATCTACAGTTGCCTTAGTAAACCTAATATTAATATACTAACAGTAAAACTACCTACTCCTTCCCTGAAGGGTAAATCTATAAATAAATAAGTGCCTACCATCAATCGCCAACCCAGGGAGAGAAATGTGTTTATGTTCGGGGAGAACGCTTTTTGTTTGGGTGAGTTATAAGGGCCACACAGCTCAGCCGTCCCATTACGGCTATGCTGGGACCCCTTCGTACGTCGTATCTGTCCTGTGGAACTTTAGGGACCAAATAAATTTCCACATCCTCCCGCCGGCGAAGGTAGTCGCCAAATCTAAATCAAGTTCACCTTCCGCAAGCCCCCACAGCGGACCCTGGACACGAGTGCAGTCTGGCCACTCTCGTCGAGTAGACTCCGGTCTAACTTCAACCGTCCAGTTTCCCCTGTGTGGACCTCTGGGGGTGTAAACTTGTTGGTTCCGGTGGTCTTAGCACCCTTTTCTTTAACTTTAACGTCTTTCGTATGTCTAGCCTTGACTGAGTGGCTCCGTACTTTCCCACCCAGTGGCCCACATGCCTTGGTAGCCTTTCCTCCCACTGTTACGAGGTTCCCTGGATTTAATGGCAATGTATCTCCCTCTTTACGTACCCTGTAAAAGTGTTTTCCCAAGGTGGCCGAGTGTTCGTCACTCCCTACCTGGTTCAGCCTCCCTGGCGGTTCATCGTGTATACTGGTACTCATTATCACTACTCCCCCAGCTATCATGGGGACAGCTTCTCCTCTATCTGGCATGGCAGGGAATTCAGGTGGAATCCTGCCGCCTATGATGTATCCTACTGGGGATCTGTATAAACCAATTCCTTCCTTAAACGTCCGTCGTGTAGACAGGAAGTCATCTATATGATTGGCTCCCACCAGGATACCTACATTTCTGACCGTGTCAGTGGTAATTCCCTGGTCTGCCAGCTTCACGTCAAGGTCTTTCAATCGCTTAGCTGCTGCAGCAAGACCTCTCGCTGTAATTGCCCTGGGTAATGTCTCTACCACCAAGGCTGTAATGTCTCTGCGATGTCCACCTAATTTGACTGTGACATCCACCACATCATAAGATTTGGGTGGGACCTGACTTATAGCCCCTCCCAACATCATACTAACTTTCCTTGTGGCCTTCAACTTTAATTTAGCCACCAACTTCTTTGTTATCAAGGATACTTGTGCTCCTGGGTCAAAGAATAATCGGGTTGTTTCAGACCTGTGCCCATTCACAACCTTTGCCATGACTGTAGGTAGGGCAGCACCTCCGTGATTCTCACTCAGATAAGAGACTTCACTCCCACTAATCACGCTGGCTACCATTTCAGGCTCGGACTCACTTTCTATCTCTACCTGAGAGATATCCCTACTAGCCTGGGGTTCCCTTAAATTATTGGGACATAGTGCAGTATGGTGCTTACCTTTGCAACAGACTTGACACTCACTGAGCTGGGTGCCACAGTCTCTCGCATAGTGTTCCCCACAACACTTGAAGCAGAGTCTCAACTCCCTTAGTCTCTGTTGCCTACTGCTCAGTGTTGTATACTCCGGGCAACTCGTGCTAGCGTGTTCGCCTTCGCAGAACACACACATTCTGGCATGAGTGCCTCTGAGGTTCTGCTTAGAGGTTCTTACCTTAGACACCTCTTTACCATAGTACACTCCAACATTAGTCGTACGAGCTTTAGACTGATCTCTCGAGATCTTTGAGTGACTTTCTGGGGTTTTATGTGGCGATGGTGGTGACTCTTCTCTCACACCTATACTCAAATGAGAAACGAGATCTCCCAACCCCTCAACGATTTGTTGTATCGTGAACCTATTCGTCCGATATTTTAAGTGTAACTCATGCACTGTAGTGCTAGCCAGTTTCCTCTGAATCACCTGGCTAAGGACCCATTCTGAATCATCCTCATCATGCAAATCTCTGAAACTATTTGTCAAGCTCATAATTTCAATACGGAACTTCTCTAGGCTTTGACGGTCATGTCGGCAAGCCTCTAGATCCAACAACCGATAAAGTACAGTGGACCCCCGCATACCGTTGGCATCACATAACGATTAATCCGCATACCGCTTGCTTTAATCGCAAAAATTTTGCCTCGCATACCGCTTAAAAACCCGCTCACCGCTGTTCGTTCGAGACGCGTCCAATGTGCGCCCTCAGCCAGCCTCACATGTGCTGCCCGTGCCATTGTTTACCAGCCAGCCTCCGCGGTAACATCCAAGCATACAATCGGAACATTTCGTATTATTACATTGTTTTCGGTGCTTTATCTGGAAAATAAGTGACCATGGGCCCCAAGAAAGCTTCTAGTGCCAACCCTACAGCAATAAGGGTGAGAATTCCAATAGAGATGAAGAAAGAGATCATTGATAAGTATGAAAGTGGAGTGCGTATCGCCGACCTGGCCAGGTTGTACAAGAAACCCCAATCAACCATCGCTACTATTGTGGGCACCAGAAAGGCAATCAAGGAAGCTGTTCTTGCCAAAGGTTTAACTGTGTTTTCGAAACAAAGATCGCAAGTGATGGAAGATGTTGAGAGACTCTTATTGGTGTGGATAAATGAAAAACAGCTAGCAGGAGATAGCGTCTCTCAAGCGATCATAAGCGAAAAGGCTAGGAAGTTGCATGAGGATTTAATTAAAAAAATGCCTGCAACTAGTGCTGATGTGAGTGAATTTAAGGCCAGCAAAGGTTGGTTTGAGAGATTTAAGAAGCGTAGTGGCATACATAGTGTGATAAGGCATGGTGAGGCTGCCAGTTTGGACCACAAAGCAGCTGAAAAATATGTGCAGGAATTCAAGAAGTACATAGACAGTGAAGGACTGAAACCTGAACAAGTGTTTAATTGTGATGAAACAGGCCTGTTTTGGAAGAAAATGCCAAGCAGGACCTACATTACTCAGGAGGAAAAGGCACTCCCAGGACATAAGCCTATGAAAGACAGGCTTACTTTGTTGATGTGTTCCAATGCTACTGGTGATTGCAAAGTGAAGCCTTTATTAGTGTATCACTCTGAAACTCCCAGACCGTTCAGGCAAAAGAATGTCCTCAAGGAGAATGTGTATGTGCTGTGGAGGGCAAACAGTAAGGCATGGGTCACTAGGGACTTTTTCTATGACTGGTTACACCATGCATTTGCCCCCAATGTGAAAGATTACCTAACTGAAAAGAAATTAGAACTTACGTGCCTCCTGGTGTTAGACAATGCCCCTGGTCATCCTACAGACATGGCAGAGCGACTTTATGGGGACATGAAATTCATTAAGGTGAAGTTTTTGCCTCCTAATACCACTCCTCTCCTGCAGCCCATGGACCAGCAGGTTATTGCAAACTTCAAAAAACTGTACACAAAAGCTCTCTTTGAAAGGTGCTTTGTAGTGACCTCAGAAACTCAACTGACTCTAAGAGAGTTTTGGAGAGATCACTTAAATATCCTCAATTGTGTAAACCTAATAGGTAAGGCTTGGGAGGGAGTGACTAAGAAGACCTTGAACTCTGCTTGGAAGAAACTGTGGCCAGAATGTGTAGACAAAAGGGATTTTGAAGGGTTTGAGGCTAACCCTGAGAGGATTATGCCAGTTGAGGAATCCATTGTGGCATTGGGAAAGTCCTTGGGGTTGGAGGTTAGTGGGGAGGATGTGGAAGAGTTGGTGGAGGAGGACAATGAAGAACTAACCACTGATGAGCTGATAGATCAACTTCAAGAGCAAGAGGCCAGACCTGAGGAAACTGGTTCAGAGGAGGGGAGAGAGAAATTGAAGAAGTTGCCTACTACAAAGATTAAGGAAATCTGTGCAAAGTGGCTTGAAGTGCAAACCTTCATGGATGAAAATCACCCTCACACAGCTATTGCAAGCCGTGTTGGCAACCTGTACACTGACAATGTTGTGAAACACTTTAGGGAAGTCATAAAGGAACGAGAGGTACAGGCCACTATGGACAGATATGTTGTGCGAAAGAAGTCCAGTGACTCTGAAGCTGGTCCTAGTGGCATTAAAAGAAGAAGGGAAGTAACCCCAGAAAAGGACTCGACACCTCAAGTCTTAATGGAAGGGGATTCCCCTTCTAAACACTAACACTCTCTCTCCCCTCCTCCCATCCCATCAATCATCACCAGATCTTCAATGAAAGTAAGTGTCATGTAATTGTGCATGCCTTTTTCAGTTTGTGTGTATTAAAATTAACATTTCATGTGGTAAAATTTTTTTTTTTTTCATACTTTTGGGTGTCTTGCACGGATTAATTTGATTTCCATTATTTCTTATGGGGAAAATTCATTCGCATACCGATCATTTCGCATAACAATGAGCCCTCTTGCACGGATTAAAATCGCTATGCGGGGGTCCACTGTATAGCTACCTTTATCTCTTCAGTGTTGCCAAACATGTCTTCTAATTGGTTTTTGGCATGTTGGTAATTAGTGTCAGTAATCTGGTAGTGCCGGACCAGGTCTAAGGCTTTACCCTTGAGCTACGACTGCAAATACTGCAACTTGACGGCATCTGACAAATCGTTCCTGTCATCTATCTGGGCTTTAAACTGATCCCAGAAAGCAATGTACTCAGTTAGGGTTCCCTCAAATGTCGGCAAATTCAACTGGGGCAACCTGGGCAACATATTGACAGGTGTGTGGCTGTTTGGGGTACCTGCAGTGTTCAACACCACCCTTGGAATACTAGCCTTTATTGTACTTAACTTATCTTTGTACATATTCATCTCCTGATGACAATCTACATCATCCTTAGTGAATTCGTCCAGAGCCTGCTGAAGACTACCCTGGGATTCATTATCCTCAATAGCCTGTAGCTCATATGCTGAGAATGCTTGTTCATAGGCTTCCCATTTTTCCCCCAAACTCTTCAAGCAGTCTTGCAAATCATCGCAGTCTACGTTACTGTGTTGGCAAGTAGCCTTGCACCTGTTACGCATTCTGTTCAGATGCCCTTTGTATGCCGCTACTGATCGTCTTAATTTTGTTAACACTGAACCAGACTCTCCTGAACCCCCATCTGCCATTGTCGAAGTTTAATGAGGAGTGTGACACTAATTGTACTTTACCCAGTCCACCCCACAGCACGTCACGGTGTTAGGTAAGAATGAACGAGTCTCAAGGCTTCTCAACAAGCTTAACAATTCCCTTTGTTATATTGACTCTACTCTGACTTAAAATGTACACTGTTAGCTCTCAAATCCCAATCAAAATGTGTATCGATGTGAAAGCTTAACCTAGCACTTTCCTGTACAATGCCAGCAAATAATTACAGGACTTAACCTAGTCTCAGGTACAATTCACAAATCCCACATTAAAATGAATCAAAGACAATGAAAATCACACAATAAAAAGTGCAGTATACAAATTAAAATCACTTGGTTAACACAAATAAATTCAACAAATCAACTTGTGAAACAGTAAATGAATAATGTATGTAAATAGCTTGGCCTAACTGTGCCCAGCTTACTCAATCTAGCGTGGATGGTTGGATAAGGTAAATCCTAACCTAACTAGTGTGCTATAACTTAAACCTGACTTTATAACTCCCTGTAAATAATAACTAGGTTAAATCTGTCCTAGCTACTATAACTGTTGTAAATATTGCACAAGCCTAGCCTAACTATGGCTACCTTGCAAATCCACTGTAAGTAATTAACACACAAGTCTCCTACTCTGGATTACTTGTAATCACTGTAAATAATTAAATTCACAAGCTTCTCTAGCCTACCTGGCCTGCCTGTAAATTACTGCAAATAACAACTTCTGTGTATAGTCAGCTTGGCCTAGCTCTGTGTAACTTTAGGCCTAGGTGTGCTAACTTAACCTAACTCTGTTAAACTGGTTCCTAACTGTGGCCTAGCTATGATAGCTTAACCTAGCTATTCCACTTCACGGTTTTCGAAGGACCACTTTTGTGAAAATTTGTGTGGACTGCCTCCAAGTGAGTCACCTACCCTGGCAAACTCTGTTGACACCGAGTTCTGAGGTGGGTACCTCAGCCTCACAAGTGGCTTATAGTACAGATTTTCACAAATGATTGATGTTGCAAGAAACTCGCCTGCATGCACGTATAAAGGACTAACTTACTTGGTGTTGCAGCATATATCCTGATCTTCAACTTCCCTAAGCTTAGCCTTAGCCCCTCTGGACTTTCCCTCAGAAACCACGTGCAACCAGGAGCCTTAATTTCTGCAATATTCAATCGTTATTAGTGTCCTGCCTGCACCTCAGAAATTCCTATATCCAAGAGGGTATGTATCCCCTAGTATACTATGCAGACACGGACACTAGCTTCCAGACTGCCTTGAGACACTGGTACTTACTGGGCATGCTCTGCCTGTTGCACACCGGGCCCACAGATAAAACTCACTCACAATCTCCCCGACACTGGCCAGAAATCTACGAGATAAAGGAGGTCTTGTCTTACTGTATGGGCCTGACGGAGGTCATCTACGGTACATCGAGGTGCCTCTACCAGATTTCCCCATGTCTCAAATGTGAAGACACGTGGGGGGCGCCGTCTGCTGATCACGGCACGTCTTGTCCAGTTGGCGTCTGTCTTAAGAAGAACGAGCTGGTCTCTCTTCCAGACCCTCGTCTCTTCGTTCAAACTAGGGCTGCCAGTTGTGTGTGTGTGTGTGTGTGTGTGTGTGTGTGTGTGTGTGTGTGTGTGTGTGTGTGTGTGTGTGTGTTTGTGTGTGTGTGTGTATGTGTATGTGTGTATGTGTATGAGTGTGTGTGTGTATGAGTGGGTGTGTGTGTGTACTCACCTATTTGTACTCACCTATTTGTGGTTGCAGGGGTCGAGTCTTAGCTCCTGGCCCCGCCTCTTCACCGGTTGCTCTTCACCGGTATGAGTGTGTGCGCGTGTGTGTGGATGAGTTTGTGTATGTACTCACCTAGTTGAGGTTGCGGGGGTCGAGTCCGAGCTCCTGGCCCCGAGTTGTACTCACCTAGTTGAGGTTGCGGGGGTCGAGTCCAAGCTCCTGGCCCCGTGTGTGTGTGTGTGTGTGTGTGTGTGTGTGTGTGTGTGTGTGTGTGTGTGTGTGTGTGTGTGTGTGTGTGTGTGTGTGTGACTCAACAATCAATATTTGCACTAATAACTCATTACAGTTGTGACCGGGTGTGGAAGTGTGAATTGCTCATTACACTATAATTTGTTCATGATTGTAGCCGTGTATAAACGTAAGTAACCATTCTTACAGTATTCATTACCTTTGTAACTTGTGAGTTCATTACCTTTGTACCTAGTTCAGCCATCCAAACTTTGGGGCCCAGTCCCTGGATCCATTACGTACCTCTGTAATCTGTAAATACCTTTGTAACTTGTCATGATTGTGACTAGACCTACCCGGAGTTCATTACCTTTGTAATTTGTGAGTTCATTACCTTTGTAAATTGTGAATTCATTACCTCTGTAACTTGCTCAGCTATCAAAACTTTGGAGTCCAGTCCCTGGACCAATTATGTACCTCTGTAATCTTTTGACTACTGCCCACAGGATGGGTATGGGGTGCATAATAAACATATTAAACTAAACTAACAGTTCTCCCTAGCTAACTTATCCTAGTGTTTGCCTACATTATCGGCCTATTACAACCTATGTTAAGGTCTTAGGTCTACATTATTATTATCTACAGTTGCCTTAGTAAACCTAATATTAATATACCAACAGTAAAACTACCTACTCCTTCCCTGAAGGGTAAATCTATAAATAAATAAGTGCCTACCATCAATCGGCAACCCGGGGAGAGAAATGTGTTTATGTTCGGGGAGAACGCTTTTTGTTTGGGTGAGTTATAAGGGCCACACAGCTCAGCCGTCCCATTACGGCTATGCTGGGACCCCTTCGTACGTCGTATCTGTCCTGTGGAACTTTAGGGACCAAATAAATTTCCACAAAAAATAAAAAAGTTCAGTTGCGAACGTTACAGTCTCCCTTACAGATACATAAATACATGTTGGGTCCCATAGCCCCATAACAAGTAGGGAGTGTTTTCCATGCAGCGTCAGTGTCGCAAAGGGGGCTATACATTCTCTCTTTGTTTCTCCTTGGAGCTGCCTCTCTTCCCTTCCCTCCCCTCACTTTTTTTTAACCAAAAAGCAAGAAACTTAATTAATGAATAATAAAGTTTATGATTTGCCTTCTCCCAGGTCTCTTATATCCCCCCTCCAGGCACCCTTGCCTGACCCCAACCTACCCACAGACCTTAATCTCAAAACTGGTACCACTCTTGCAAAACCTTCTTATCCAACTCTGGTGCTGGTATTTTGGCTGACCCTTTTGATATCTCTGACCTTCATTCTACCATGACCATGCACCTGGCTTCTCCTAAAATGAGTTGAGAGTAGCCAAGTTACACATCACAGGAGAGATTGGCTCAACGCCGGCACCCAAACAATATAGACCCATACTTGATGATCCAGATGCTGTTCTATATTCCTTCTCACTTCAACCTTAAGAAACACACTACCAACCAGTGACATAATGTTAACCTCACTATGTCATTAACAAAGCACTTTTGACCTCTTCAAGGGGGGCTCCTTGGAATGGTGAAGAGGCTCTTGGTCTGAGGAATTAGACCTGTTGGTCTCCTTCCTCAGACCGAACCTAATTACCCCCCATTCCCCCCTTCCCTATCCCATCTTCCCTTTTCCCTTTCCTCCTCCTCTTCCCTGTCCCTCCCTTATTCCCTTCCTCTTTTTGGCCTTACCTGGAGTTTACCTGGAGAGAGTTCCGGGGATCAACGCCCCCGCGACCCGGTCTGTGACCAGGCCTCCTGGTGGATCAGAGCCTGATCAACCAGGCTGTTGCTGCTGGCTGCACACAAACCAACGTACGAGCCACAGCCCGGCTGGTCAGGAATCGACTTTAGGTGCTTGTCCAGTGCCAGCTTGAAGACTGCCAGGGGTCTGTTGGTAATCCCCCTTATGTATGCTGGGAGGCAGTTGAACAGTCTCGGGCCCCTGACACTTATTGTATGGTCTCTTAACGTGCTAGTGACACCCCTGCTTTTCATTGGGGGGATGTTGCATCGTCTGCCAAGTCTTTTGCTTTCGTAGTGAGTGATTTTCGTGTGCAAGTTCGGTACTAGTCCCTCTAGGATTTTCCAGTTAGTTTAGTTTAAAATGTTTATTATGCACCCCATACCCATCCTGTGGGCGGTAGTCAAAAGATTACAGAGGTACATAATTGGTCCAGGGACTGGACTCCAAAGTTTTGATAGCTGAGCAAGTTACAGAGGTAATGAACTCACAATTTACAAAGGTAATGAACTCACAATTTACAAAGGTAATGAACTCACAATTTACAAAGGTAATGAACTCCAGGTAGGTCTGGTCACAATCATGACAAGTTAAAAAGGTATTTACAGATTACAGAGGTACGTAATGGGTCCAGGGACTGGGCCCCCAAAGTTTGGATGGCTGAACTAGGTACAAAGGTAATGAGCTCACAAGTTACAAAGGTAATGAATTCTGTAGAATGGTTACTTACGTTTATACATGGCTACAATCATGAACAAATTATAGTGTAATGAGCAATTCACACTTCCACACCCGGTCACAACTGTAATGAGTTATTGGTGCAAATATTGATTGTTGAGTCACACACGTACACACACACCACACACACACACACACACACGCACACACACACACACACACACACACACACCACACTCACACACACAAACACACACACACACGCACGCAACCACAAATAGGTGAGTACACACACAGACACAGACAGACACACACACACACACACACACACACACACACACACACACACACACACACACACACACACACACACACACACTTTAGTTTAATATGTTTATTATGCACCCCATACCCATCCTGTGGGCGGAAGTCAAAAGATTACGAAGGTACATAATGGGTCCAGTGACTGGACCCCAAAGTTAAGATAGCTGAACTAGTTACAAAGGTAATGAACTCCAGGTAGATCTGGTCACAATCATGGCAAGTTACAGAGGTAATGAATCAGCTTCACTCCTATATCCTTCTGAACGGTGTTATGATATGATCAAACAGCAACAGACTGTTGCTAAACAATGTATCAATTGTAAGACCTCAGGAGTCACAGCAGCTCATGCTGACTGCAGTGTGAGGGCTGATCGCATCACAGCCAACCGCACTTCACCCTGTCCCCCTCATTATGACCCCCCAGGACTACCAGGTACCTCGGGTATGAATACTGGCTCATGCCTGCCCTCAGACAATGGGGTTGAGCACCTCACCTGGGGAGCACGTCAACAGACCTCCATCACGTCGGCTGTCAATACCAGCGTAGCTGAGTCAGCTGACAGTCAGCCAACGAGCTCAGCTGACCGGGACTTCACGTCTCCAGATGTTCCAAGTCTTGCTCCTGTGGTACACAATCTGATGTCGCGCATAAAAGTACTGGAAACACAACAATTTCTCCTGAAACAACAACTTGAACAACACAAGGAAAGATGTGTAGAGTGTACCAATAACAAGATTGTCACAATTTGTGAAAGCAAGTGTAAGGCTGCTGAACAAGGTGGTGGTGGTGTTCTTAATTACAGTAATGACGAATATAATACTTGTGTTGATAACTATAGTGAGCATCACAATAAAGGCAATGGTGTCTATGATGTTAGTAATAGTGATGACCGTAATATAAGTGGTGGTGAAGAGTGTGATGAGAGCGGTGGTGTCTATAATGTTAGCAATAGTGATGAGCGTAATATAAGTGGTGGTGCAGAGTGTGATGAGGTTAACCACATAGACATTAATGTTGAATACAATACTGTTGATAAATGTAATGAACACAATGTTAGTAGTGGCGTTGGTGATGACAGCTGTAGTGTTGCGTGTAATGTTAGTGGAGGAGGGAATGTGAGTGGAGTGACTTTCATTAGTTTCTTTTTCTTGAAATACCAGTCGTTACTGTGAATTTCATATAACCTGTAGTTACCAGCGGTCGCAATATACACAACGAGTAGCAATTATTACTACAGAAAAAGCGTCCTTCCTCCAAAATTTGCACCAGTCAACTATAGTGATAATATAGCATTTATTGTGGTGGAGAAGAAAAAAAAAAAATAGAGAAGCTAGATACAGCGATTGATAAACAAGGGTGGAGGTCGACCGTTCGTCATTGTAGGAGTGCCAGCAGTTTACCTGGAGAGAGTTTCGGGGGTCAACGCCCCCGCGGCCCGGTCTGTGACCAGGCCTCCTGGTGGATCAGCGCCTGATCAACCAGGCTGTTGCTGCTGGCTGCACGCAAACCAACGTACGAGCCACAGCCCGGCTGATCAGGAACTGACTTTAGGTGCTTGTCCAGTGCCAGCTTGAAGACTGCCAGGGGTCTGTTGGTAATCCCCCTTATGTGTGCTGGGAGGCAGTTGAACAGTCTCGGGCCCCTGACACTTATTGTATGGTCTCTTAACGTGCTAGTGACACCCCTGCTTTTCATTGGGGGGATGGTGCATCGTCTGCCAAGTCTTTTGCTTTCGTAGTGAGTGATTTTCGTGTGCAAGTTCGGTACTAGTCCCTCTAGGATTTTCCAGGTGTATATAATCATGTATCTCTCCCTCCTGCGTTCCAGGGAATACAGGTTTAGGAACCTCAAGCGCTCCCAATAATTGAGGTGTTTTATCTCCGTTATGCGCGCCGTGAAAGTTCTCTGTACATTTTCTAGGTCGGCAATTTCACCTGCCTTGAAAGGTGCTGTTAGTGTGCAGCAATATTCCAGCCTAGATAGAACAAGTGACCTGAAGAGTGTCATCATGGGCTTGGCCTCCCTAGTTTTGAAGGTTCTCATTATCCATCCTGTCATTTTTCTAGCAGATGCGATTGATACAGTGTTATGGTCCTTGAAGGTGAGATCCTCCGACATGATCACTCCCAGGTCTTTGACGTTGGTGTTTCGCTCTATTTTGTGGCCAGAATTTGTTTTGTACTCTGATGAAGATTTAATTTCCTCATGTTTACCATATCTGAGTAATTGAAATTTCTCATCGTTGAACTTCATATTGTTTTCTGCAGCCCACTGAAAGATTTGGTTGATGTCTGCCTGGAGCTTTGCAGTGTCTGCAATGGAAGATACTGTCATGCAGATTCGGGTGTCATCTGCAAAGGAAGACACGGTGCTGTGGCTGACATCCTTGTCTATGTCGGATATAAGGATGAGGAACAAGATGGGAGCGAGTACTGTGCCTTGTGGAACAGAGCTTTTCACCGTAGCTGCCTCGGACTTTACTCTGTTGACGACTACTCTCTGTGTTCTGTTAGTGAGGAAATTATAGATCCATCGACCGACTTTTCCTGTTATTCCTTTAGCACGCATTTTGTGCGCTATTACGCCATGGTCACACTTGTCGAAGGCTTTTGCAAAGTCTGTATATATTACATCTGCATTCTTTTTGTCTTCTAGTGCATTTAGGACCTTGTCGTAGTGGTCCAATAGTTGAGACAGACAGGAGCGACCTGTTCTAAACCCATGTTGCCCTGGGTTGTGTAACTGATGGGTTTCTAGATGCGTGGTGATCTTGCTTCTTAGGACCCTTTCAAAGATTTTTATGATATGGGATGTTAGTGCTATTGGTCTGTAGTTCTTTGCTGTTGCTTTACTGCCCCCTTTGTGGAGTGGGGCTATGTCTGTTGTTTTTAGTAACTGTGGGACGACCCCCGTGTCCATGCTCCCTCTCCATAGGATGGAAAAGGCTCGTGATAGGGGCTTCTTGCAGTTCTTGATGAACACAGAGTTCCATGAGTCTGGCCCTGGGGCAGAGTGCATGGGCATGTCATTTATCGCCTGTTCGAAGTCATTTGGCGTCAGGATAACATCGGATAGGCTTGTGTTAATCAAATTTTGTGGCTCTCTCATAAAAAATTAATTTTGATCTTCGACTCTCAGTCTGGTTAGCGGCTTGCTAAAAACTGAGTCATATTGGGACTTGAGTAGCTCACTCATTTCCTTGTTGTCATCTGTGTAGGACCCATCTTGTTTAAGTAGGGGCCCAATACTGGACGTTGTTCTCGATTTTGATTTGGCATAGGAGAAGAAATACTTTGGGTTTCTTTCGATTTCATTTATGGCTTTTAGTTCTTCCCGCGATTCCTGACTCCTAAAGGATTCTTTTAGCTTAAGTTCGATGCTTGCTATTTCTCTGACCAGTGTCTCCCTACGCATTTCAGATATATTGACCTCTTTTAGCCGCTCTGTTATTCTTTTCCGTCGCCTGTAAAGGGAGCGCCTGTCTCTTTCTGTTTTACATCTACTCCTCCTTTTTCTTAGAGGAATAAGCCTTGTGCATACATCGAGTGCTACCGAGTTAATCTGTTCTAGGCATAAGTTGGGGTCTGTGTTGCTTAGTATATCTTCCCAGCTTATATCGGTTAGGACTTGGTTTACTTGGTCCCACTTTATGTTTTTGTTATTGAAGTTGAATTTGGTGAATGCTCCCTCGTGACTAATCTCATTATGTCGGTCTGGGGCTCCGCGCATACATGACTGAACCTCAATTATGTTGTGATCTGAGTATATTGTTTTTGATATGGTGATATTTCTTATCAGATCATCATTGTTAGTGAAGATGAGGTCTAGTGTATTCTCCAGTCTAGTAGGCTCTATTATTTGCTGGTTTAAATTGAATTTTGTGCAGAGATTTAAAAGCTCGCGTGAGTGTGAGTTTTCATCAGAGCTGCCTCCTGGTGTTATTACTGCAACAATATTATTTGCTATATTCCTCCATTTTAGGTGCCTTAAGTTGAAATCCCCCAGGAGCAAGATGTTGGGTGCAGGAGCTGGAAGGTTTTCCAGACAGTGGTCAATTTTTAACAGCTGTTCCTGGAATTGCTGGGATGTTGCATCCGGAGGCTTGTAGACTATCACAATGACTAGGTTTTGGTTCTCGACCTTTACTGCTAAAACTTCCACTACATCATTTGAGGCATTTAGCAGTTCTGTGCAAACAAGTGACTCTGCAATGTACAGGCCAACCCCCCCCCCTTTTGCCTGTTCACTCTGTCACATCTGTATAGGTTGTAACCTGGGATCCATATTTCGTTGTCCAAGTGATCCTTTATGTGGGTCTCAGTGAAAGCCGCGAACATTGCCTTTGCCTCTGCAAGCAGTCCACGGATGAAAGGTATTTTGTTGTTTGTTGCTGGCTTTAGACCCTGTATATTTGCAAAGAAGAATGTTATCGGACTGGTGGTATTGTTGGTACTGGGGGGGGATTTTTTTTCCGGCATTAGTATCTGTATCTGTTGGTGTTCCCATATGCTGCATAAGTGTCTCAATCTTCAACTTGTCGGTTTGTAGTGGATGGTACCACTATGACCCCGCCTCCGCGTGCTTCAACTCACCTCACTACTGTATATAAGCCACGTCTACGGCCCTATGCTGTACATTCTACAAGATTGATGGACTGAACACATCGACTCCAGGCCGAGGGACTGATTACCTCATACTCCTCCTCTCCTTACGCCTTCCTCTTTGTATTGGACTGACGAAGCCACTGTGTGGCGAAACGTTTCCTGAATAAAGATTCCCATATGCTGCATAAGTGTCTCAATCTTCAATGATGGCCATGTTTTTTTGAACCATCGAAGTTCTCTAAGTGGTGGTCTTCGTTCAACACAGCGCTGGGAAAAACTCAAAACTACCATCCCTGTGGTTAAGTCAGAGTCTGAAACCAGGCAGAGTGCAAGGACAGAAGCAGTGAAGCCCATCAACAAATACCTTGATGAGATACGCATACTTCAAGTTCTCCAGGACATGATAGACTATGAAAATGAGACCAGTGAAACATGAAGTGATGCGAGGTATAACTGCATGTCGCGTTACGATTTTCTGACTTTGCTAGGATTTTAGAACAAAGTACTGTACTCATCTGCACTGACTGTATTCAAAAGAGGCTACAGGATCCTAGCATGAACTTCCACGATTATGTCTTGGATTTGAAAGTCCTCCAAGATTATTTTGATGAAACAGAAGTGTTGGTCACTGAGTCACCTGAAGAATTCAAAATTCAAATTCAAATTCAAGTTTATTCTCTATAAAGATTACAATGCTGAATTTACAGAATTTGGTTGTTGTGTGGTTTACATGTAGTTAAATAGTGATTACAGAGTGTACCACTAGAACGCCTAGCATGGCTAGGCATTTCGGGCAGACTTAGTTTAATTCTTTATTTTAAAATATTACAAATTATGAGGTAAGTTGGTATTATGGCTAAGTGACTAAATACTAGTTTGTGAGTTTAGCAATGTGAATGCTTTTGTTTTGGCACAGTACATAGTTTCAGTATTGGAGTATCATAGGATTCATTATTTTAAGATTGAGATTAATATTTCTGTTTATGGTCAAATGGGTGAGTGTAAGTGTGAACCACCAGGTGGTATTCGTGTAGTTAGTTGATGAGGTGTATCAGGGAGATAAGATGTTTTCTAATGGTAGTTTTGAAGGTGATGAATGTGTCTGCAGTTCTAGAGTTCTCAGGTAGGGTGTTCCAGATTTTAGGGCCTTTGACATACATTGAATTTTTGTAAAGGTTTAGTCGGACACGGGGAATGTCGTAGAGATGTTTGTGTCTGGTGTTATGCCTGTGGGTTCTGTCACAACTATCAAGAAAGCGTTTTAGGTCAAGGTTGATATTGGAGTTTAAGGTCCTGTAGATGTAGATTGCACAGTAGTAAGTGTGGATGTACTGAACAGGGAGTAAGTTTAGATCTATGAAGAGTGGGGGGGGGGTGTTGCCAGGGATGGGATTTAGTGATTATTCTTACTGCAGCTTTTTGTTGGGTTATTATTGGCTTTAGGTGTGTTGCTGCAGTTGATCCCCAAGCACAAATAGCATAGGTGAGGTATGGATAAATAAGTGAGTGGTATAGTGTGAGAAGGGCATTTTGCGGCACGTAGTATCGTATCTTGGAGAGGATCCCAACCGTTTTGGATACTTTTTTGGTTATGTGTTGGATATGGGTGCTGAAATTCAGGTTGTTGTCAAGGTATAGGCCTAGGAATTTGCCCTCATTATGTCTGGTAATTAGATTAGATTTGCCACCGAAGTGGCTAGTTTATTGTGCACCCCATATCCATCCTGTGGACGGTAGCGCGAGAGCATATGGATACACAAAAGGTCTAGGAACTAGGCCCCAAAGGGTTAACAGGAATACATATGGATTTATATCTGGTATAGTGTGAGAAGGGCATTTTGCGGCACGTAGTATCGTATCTTGGAGAGGATCCCAACCGTTTTGGATACTTTTTTTGTTATGTGTTGGATATGGGTGCTGAAATTCAGGTTGTTGTCAAGGTATAGGCCTAGGAATTTGCCCTCATTATGTCTGGTAATTAGATTAGATTTGCCACCGAAGTGGCTAGTTTATTGTGCACCCCATATCCATCCTGTGGACGGTAGCGCGAGAGCATATGGATACACAAAAGGTCTAGGAACTAGGCCCCAAAGGGTTAACAGGAATACATATGGATTTATATCTACATATCTATAGTTCACTTATCTGTTACAAGCAAATTTAGGAAATTTGCTTAGTATATCTGGTATCTTATTTTCATTAATAAGATATCTTGACATGTCACATAGGTTATTATACTGTCTGTCTCTGTATTCCTCAATAAGTGGACAATTAAGCACATAGTGTTCAAGAGAGTGACCATATGCCTGATCACATAATTTACATTTAGTTTGATCATCATCTGTGTGTCTCCCAAACTGCCAGAAGTACTTGTAACCAAGCCTAAGCCTGGCCACTACAACATCAGTCAGTCTGTTCACATTGCAAGTTGCTCCATAAACATACTTATCTACGTTCATGTTATCATAGTGGGTTATAGATCTACTCAGGCTTCTAACTGCATTCCTATAACAATAATTTTCATTATTTACTTCTCTCCTAATATTATTCCTAATGCTAGACACAGTTATACTAAAGTTATATTCTACGTTCTCCTTCTGGATACTCTTCTTGGCTAACATATCAACTTTATCATGAAGGAGTAATCCAATGTGTGATGGGATCCATAGCAATTGTACATTAATTCCTTTGTCCCTAATTTTTGAGTATCTATACCTGTCTTCCCCAATGAGCATGTTGTTGGAGTCATTATATGAGCCAAGAGCCTTCAATGATGACATAGAATCAGTAATGATGATAGAGTCAAGCTCAGTGTCATAGGTTAGCTTTAGCGCCATTAGGATTGCAAACAATTCAGTTTGCAGTGTAGACGCCCAGTTGTTAATTCTTATGCCTAACTCAACAAATTTATTATCGTTCTTAACTAGGGAGGTGGCAACAAGAGCAGATGCAGCCCTGCCAGAAGACTCCTGTTTAGATCCATCAGTGTATATAACTTGTGATAACTTATTACTACCAGCTAGGCGAAAAATTTCTTCTTGCTCTAACAAGAGATTTAAGGAAGGGATTACTAGCAATGAGCTTCTTGGGAGGGACTTGTAGGTATGTGATATTAAATGAACACATCTTCCATGGAGGGGTGAAATGCTCTTGTTGCCTACAGTGATACAGTTCATGCAGGTTATAAAACTTAATGCAATTGCACGTTTTCACAATCCATTTAGATCTGTGTGTATTTACCTCTAGACACTTGGTAAGATTCACTGTGACAGTGTCTGGTTCGTTTCTCAACATTCTAATACCGAGTACAGTGTTAATTTCAACAATCCTATCACTGATACTAGAAATACCAAGCTCCTTCCTCATGTTAAGAACTTTTGTAGATCTGGGACAGCCAAGAATAATCCTGAGAGCTTCATTTTGCATTAACTCCAAGGGTCGGAGGGAACTTTCTCTAGCTAATATCAACATGGGAGCAGCATAATCAATTAAGGACCTAACATAGGCTATGTACATCATTCTCACGATTCTCACATTAGCACCATAGTTGGGATTGTAGCCAGCAACAGCTTTGAGAGCATTTAGCCTAGCTTTACATTTCTTGTTTAGTTGTGGTATAGTGGATTTGTTAAAGGGTACATCTACACCAAGATATCTGTAAGTTTTAACGTAGCTAATGATTTCACCCTGCAAATAGATGGGTGGGGGATGTCGTTTGCTTGTTAATATCTTTGTTTTAGAGGAAGATATTATGAGGCCTAGTCGATTACAAATTGCTTGAACTTCACTAAGAATGGTATTCATCTTCTTATGCCCTGTTGTATGGATCATGATATCATCAGCATAGCTTATAGCTATATGTTTAGGTGAGGCAGGTAGAGCATTTAGGAGAGCATTAATCAGAATATTAAATAGCATGGGACTAAGAACTCCTCCCTGCGGTGTACCTAAAGACATTTCTTTAGAATCACTTCTGAAGCCTTGGTAAAGGACAGAGGATACTCTATTTGACAGGTATCCTATTATCCAGCAGAGTAAGCTACCACCAATATTCATTTTGGCTAGTTCATGTAGTATAACGGTTCTGTTTGCAATATCAAATGCAGATTTTAGATCAAGAAAAGTGGTAAAACTAGTAGAGGTGTGTGCAGTGAGAAAGGTGGAAATACAGTTCTGCACACTTTTACCTTTCATGAACCCACAGAGGTAGGGGGAAAGTTGATGTCTGATTCTGTAGTACAGTCTGTTAAACATCATTCTTTCAAAAGTTTTACAAAGACAACTAGTTAAGGAGATAGGCCTAAATGTATCAGGCTGTTGGGGCTTAGGGATAGGCACAACGAGACTATTGGTCCAGGAAGTAGGAAGAACGCCCTCAATGTAACTGAGATTATACAGTGCCAACAAAGGGTTATCAGGCACGTGCCTTAGAGTTCTGAGAATATCATAGGTTATACCATCCTCTCCAGGAGCAGTTGATCGACCTTTGGTTAATGCATTATCTAATTCATACTCGGTAAAGAGGCAATCACTCTCATCAATATTTTGGCTCATAAAATTAATCAGTTTCAACATTTCTTCAGAAGTACTCTCTAAATTTTTTCTAATATGAGATGGAAGGCTTTCATGCCTGGATGTTTTGGACCAGTCATTTATGAGGTCATTTGCTTTTTCAAGAGGAAAGGGATGAGCAACATTGCCAGTCTTTTTCCTGGTTATTTTCTTTATACCTTTCCAAGCCAAACTCAAAGGGGTGGACCTATTTAATCCACTAACAAACTGTTCCCATTCCTGTTGCCTAAGTTCTTCCTTTCTATTCCTTGCATTTGTTAGTGCAGCTTGGAACGTTCTGAGCAGGTCTGGGTTCTACATTCACGGTATGCTTTACCAATCCTCCTAGCTGCATGTGTTAGATTGCGCAGCTGTGGATCATTATAGTATTTACATTGGTTTTTATTGTTATTTATAGTGGAGGGTCTTTGTTTCCTATTCCTGCCCACTTGATCTGTGAGAACACTCTCAATAGTGGTAATTAAATCATCATTAAATTTTTGTGTGCCAATGGGCTCGTAATTCTTATACCATTGATCCAAGTGGTTAATAAAGTTGTCTCTGTGTTCTGGTTTGAGAATAAGTTTCCTCCTTCTGTATTTAGCTCCTTGATTGCTGGAGATGTGATCAAGATTGACAGTTGTTAGTCTTGGGAAGTGATCAGATAGAAGATCATCAACTATGACAGAGTCATGCATCGTATATGATGTATTAAATCCAAGACACAGATCTAGTATGCCACCATATATGTGAGTAGGCTCAGTAGTGCCCACAATTCGAACATTATCATGTTCATTCAGCAATCTCACTAGTTTAGTTCCATTGGTGTTTGTAATAGACCCACCAATATTCTTATGTCTGGCATTAAAATCTCCAAGAATGATGGTAGGTTCACTATTAATGCGATCTGGTAAAGCATCAGGTCGAAGCTGGTTGGCTGGGAGATTAAAAATGTTTATGGAAAAATCGCCTGCATATACTTTGACACCATGATACTGCATGTTAACTCGACTCTGCAAGGAAAGGAGTGAATGTGGCAAGTTCTTTCTGACATACATCACACAACAGTTGGTAGACCTTAGGTTATAAGCTGCATATCCAGGCAAGTTTGGTGGAGGTGCTCCATCTTTCAATCTACATTCCTGCAAACAGATGACATCAATATTCTTGGTTGCACTAATATGATGTAAGTCAGGCAACCGCTTCCTGATGGAAGCAATGTTCCATGAAAAGATTTGTAATGTATCCATTGTAGTGAGTTATTACAATCTCTTGCTCATAAGATGGTAAAACTATTATGCTTTGACTGCAGTGTGCAGACACTTAAGAGCAAATAGCATAGTTTGTACGTCTTTATCATCAGAACTTTTATTTTTAAGCATTTTTCGGCATTTTGGCAGCCAGTTATAAGGCAAGTCTTGAAGGCAAGAGTTATGGGCTTCTTTCTCACAAATTGCTGGAAGCTGAACGGAGATTGCTGCACTTTTGACATCATCACCATGCTCAAGAGCATCATCCTGATTACATATATTTATTAAACTTGTCAGGATCTGTTCAAGATGCTCAATTTTTTTCTGGAAATTTGTTATAATATGAGGAAGGTCAGGCGAATCCAATGCCTCTCCGGAGGATGGCACTTCTGGGTTAGTGCTTCCTTTAACACCTATCACCTTAACAGGTACCATGGTTACATTAGTGTTCTCTGTTTCATCATTCATTGCAGGTAGGTCCTGTGCATCTGACTCATCTCCAATTTCCAGGGAGGTTACCTGTGTGGTGTCCGTCTGACTGCTGTAGTTGTGTGTATTGGGAGAAATGACAAACTCATCCCCATATTCAGGTGTAGCCATAGGTATCTGTAGTGGCAGACCAGTAGTTCCATATGTGTTAGCAGGGATGGCTAGCTCCTCTACAGTTGGTGTGTGTGATGGCATTCTGGTATCACCAGAATTGTTTGCAGTGTGGTGGGGTTCTTGCACACTTTGCAGAGGTTCAGTCTCAGATCTGGCTGTGGTAGACTGGATGGCCCCATCCTCAGTTACCATTAAAGGACTGTTATCAGGTTTACCTCGAAGGTTGTTTGGGTTCTGACTGCAGTCCTTGTGGGAAACTGTAACCCCAACTTCTTTACAGTTAATACACTTAAATTTTTGGCTGTCAGGGCCTACTGTGCATTCTCTAGTGGAATGTTTCCCAGCACACTTACCACACCAAGAATGTAGTATTCCACAGTCTACTGCAACATGGCCATAGTGCTGGCATTTGTAACACCTACGTTTAGGGGGTAGGTACACTTCGATGTTTAGGAAACGTAAACCATGCACCCAGATATTCCGGGGGAGGGGCACAGGACCCACCCAACTGGCAATAATTTGGGATTTTCCTTTAAGTCTTTTAGGCTTGATGATATGCTCACTGAGAGTCAGATGGGATGGGTCCATGCAGGGAGGGTATCCAAAGATTATGATACTGACCCATTTTTTAAAGTGGTGAGTGTCTGATGGAGGTCGGAGCAGCTTAATACCCCCATAAGGTGTACTAAGTAGATCATTGATCAGTTCTTTATTCTGTTCCACAAACACAAAGTTGTGTGTGTTTTTCCTAAATTGGATCCTTGAGTTAGGATGCTTGTTTACAGCTGCCATTAGCCATGCACACTTAGCAGGCAGCGGGGTGTTGTCAGGGAAGTTCAGCTTAACACATTCTTCCTTTGAAGAAAGACTTCTTGCAGCCTCTGTGCACCAAGGACGTTTAGTATCACATTGTGTACGAGTCAAGTGAGTCTGACTACGTCGACGCTCTAGCCCTTTCTCACTTTTTCTCTTTTGTTTACTTTTAAAGGTCTGGAAGCTATCATCATTTCCATCACCTGCAGAAATAGGTTCCTCTGTGACAGTTGCCATGTTTGCCAGTGATGATATCTGGTGTAAGACTCACAACACAAGAATTCCTCGCTTATCTTTCCCTTATAAATTATACAAGAGCAAATATTCACTACAAAGTCAGAAGTCCAAAATAGATCACAAGACACAAGTGCTCAAGTTCAATGAACACCTCCAACCATACTCAACCCAGACCACCACCACTCAATACGACACACACCCCACCAAAAACACACTCAGCTGTAGATAGATGAACCAGTACCTAAACAATCTCACTTACACACGCGTTACTATGTATGACAAGTGTTACCAAGTACACCAAGTGTACACTTTATCACTTAGAATACACTTGTGTTGATGTAAATATAAGTGAGAGTGGTACACCGCTGGTCGTAATAAACACACTCAACTTCTCAAAGTCACACACTAGGCCCAGCTTCTGTAGAGGTACCAGCATTTTAATGTGTTTATTATGTGTCAGTGCGTGTCTGCAGTCATTAAATTGGTGTATCAGAAGTTAAACACTACAATCCAGTTGATCAAATAGTCTAAAACAATTTACACAATGTATAACTAGAGGTATAATGATTGCAAATTGTTACTATTACAATTTTAACTAGGCGCTAGACCCACTAGATGAGATGGCAAGGAACATAGATGTTAACAGGCTGACTCTTGCTTAACACGGTTGAAAGGTAACCGAATTACTCAAGAGAGAAAGTATTCATGAAACTGAACATTATGCAGGAGTAAGATTGTTCACAGTAAAAATACAAAGCATAAGTTACACACTCACACCACAGATGAACACTGCAATTTGAAATATTACTGGGAATTTAGCAGTAAAGTTTCAGTCTGAACGAGAAAATGTATTAGAAAACACAGCAATGACACTAGGACAAGCAATTTAATTATGTAACCGTATTTAATAGTTCAGTTACACTGAGCAGAGCATGTATTACACTGATTTATCAAATGTAAGGAGTCGCTACACTGAAGCACACTCTGAGCCTTTTAAAGTCTTAATACAGGCTTACAAATGACAATTAACTGTTGGGGAAAGCAGCACTTAACACTTCTAGCACAAGTATGACAGATGAATGTTCACTGTGTACAAGCCAATCACCACAAACTTACTATGTTTGTAAGTGAACCTCTGGCATGTCCCACTCAAAATGTCAGCACTGCAATGCTCGTCAAATTGTTCTCAAGCCACTACAGGAAACACTGGTATGCCAGCAGCACTGCAGAACGTATACACAGACATGCTGGGCCCTAGGACAGCTATAACTGCAGGCTGCCTTAGCTTGTTCTGGCTAGCTTTTAGTGCTGCCCTCAAGCTTGCTTGACTGTGCTCGCCAAGCCCGCGCCAACCACCCGGACACCTGCTTGCAGCAGGCAGGCAGGCAGGCACACAGGAGACACTCGCAAGATGAGCGGAGTGCGGCACAGAGGACACGGGCACTCAAGCACCCATGTGGTCTGGCAAAAACCGCCTCTAGACCACAAGCAAATAGAGGCGAACGGCTGAGTTCCAAATCGAGGAAGGAGAAGGGACAAGGAAGGGATATTCACCTCGCTAGACACAGGCAATGTGGGTGTAGTGGCCTGCAGGTCGCAGTGCAATTTTCAAGGTCATTCACTGGGCCCACAGTCGTCTCGAGAGTTACCAACCCTGTACTACTTGTTAATTACTCCAAACCCGCAGCACTTAACACATCTAGCACACGTGTCTTGGAATGACAGACAAATTTTCACTACATAAGAACTAGTTCTCACAACACCGAAGGTACGGCCGGAACACTAGAACGTTCACAAAGGCATTCTGGGATTCAGAACAGATGTAGCCTTGGCCTTCACTGGCTGGCTTGGAGCGCTGTTTGGCCTGGATCAGCTAAACTCGCCCTTATCCCATATGTAGATAATGGCGACGAGTTAAGGGATACCGGTGAATAGGAAAGTCGAGGAAGGGACATTCACCTCACTAGACACACGCAGTATGGGTGTAAGTGGCATGCGGGTCTTATAGTGCCATTTTCAAGGTCACCCAGCAGGCCAGACATTCCTCACTCATTTTAAGCCTACGTAGGTACTGATGGTAGCACAATGTCCTAAGTCAGCGTAATCCACTCATGCAAATAGTTACAACAAATCTGCAGCACTTGCGGAACTCACATATTCGAGTACCAGCGGGGCAGAAAAATACACCTCTACACTGCACGTCGTTGATAGAGGCGAACGGCTGAGTTTAAAGGCGGAGAGTTGGGGATACAGGAGAACAGCAGGGGTAACTGAGCACGCACATTCGCCTTTCTTCACATAGTCAATATGGGCGAAAGTCTCAGGCAGGTGATGCAGTGCCTCGCTCAAGGTCACAGGCTGAGGCAGACTTCTCAAGAGTTACCAAACACTGCAATATTCGTACAAATTGTTACTCACTCCAGACTTGCAGAACTTCTAGCACACGTGTCTTGGAGTGAAAGACGAATTTTCAGTGTGTGGACACCTGGGTTACCAACTCACGTAGGACTGCACACTCGTCGTTATTCCTCAGGTTGGTAAAGCGATGAGTTGTGAGCATTTTGAGAGGCACGAGTAGCAGTGGACTAGCAAAATTCGCCTCTACACTGTATGTTGATAGAGGCGAAAGGCTAAGGTCAAATGAAAGGCAGAGGGGAAGCAGAGGCCTGTGAGGGCCTTTGCAAAAAGGAAAACTATTTCCAGTGTTTCACTAGGTATATCCTTAGTCACAGCTCGCACATAAGAGTTCTCACAACACTGAAGCTGTCTTCCAACAGTAGGAGTTTTAATGATGACTTATCAGTCGGGAGAAATGGGTAGGCCTGCGAATTAGTAGGTCCAGATCCCCAGCACACGTCTACTCCCCTCAACCACTCAGCCGAGACGGCTCACTCAACAAAACTTAAAGAATACGAAAATATCAAATAGTTTTGCAGAAGCTTTGCCATCATGAGCACAAGTGTGTCTATTTGTGTTGATCTGCGTGATCTAAAGAATAATTTCAATGCTATTTGTAAGTTAGCCCCGCCTGATCAATATATTTTTCACATCTTTTATGTTTTTCAATGGGATACCAAATTTATCAAAAACTAGAGCCAATCAAGCAAAACCGATGACATTGGGAATCAGCACCACAAACTTACCCTAAAGTCACTGTAATATAATTGGCCAGAAAATGAGTGTTGACCACTTGTTTATAATAATAATAATTAATAATTATAATAATAATAATAATAATAATAATAATAATAATAATAATAATAAAATAATAATAATAACAGTACTACTACTACTACTACTACTACTAATAATAATAATAAATTGTAATTCGTAATATTAATTAACAATGAAGCGCTAAACCCACGTGAATCATTCATTTCCCTAGTAATGGAGGTTCTGTTCTCCGTCCTTGTATCAGAGTGGAGGTTCTATCCTCTCCGTCCTTGTATCAGAGTGGAGGTTCTATCCTCTCCTTGTATTGTATCAGAGTGGAGGTTCTATCCTCTCCGTCCTTGTATCAGAGTGGAGGTTCTATCACAACTACTGTCACTGTTACTGCCACTGCTACTGTCGTCACTGTACTACTGTCACTGTCACTGTTACTGTCACTGTCACTGCTACTGTCACTGTCACTGCTACTGTCACTGCTACTGTCACTGTCACTGCTACTGTCGCCATCACCACCAACACAGTACTTGTAGTACCTGGGAATGTTACACGTGGTTCTGCATGCACTAGGACGTTAGTGTAGTCTTCCGTTATGATGGGTGTGGGTGATTACAGTTGACTGTGTAAATGATACCACGGGTGGGGTTTGAACCCGCGATCAGAGAACCTCAAAACTCCAGTCAGTAGATTGTGCATTTGATAATGTTGCATTTCACAGGAATTCATTAATACAATGTTTTCAAGCACCGCTGAGCCCGGTCATTCATCGTGAGTACCGAGATGTGTATGGCTTTCTGTGTATATATGCTGTATAGCCCTTGTGGCTTAGCGCTTCTTTTTGATTATAATAATAATAATCTGTGTATATACAATGAAAATTTTCTTCAGTGATTTAAAGTATTCTCGACTGGTGGTGAACTGATTACATTCAGTAACTTGAGAAATATTCTTGCATGTATGGAACTTTCATCTCGATAAAGTTCCACTGTCTGCGGTTTGTGTTTTTTGTATTACAAGTAATCGTATAATTATTAGAAAAATGAAATTAATTCTAATAAAAATCGTCATAATAATTCTCATTCCGGGTTTATTTACTGTTGAGGGTCGTTCATTCAGTCGTGGACGCTCTCGTGGTAAGGGACGTCGCGGGGCTCCTGGTGAGGCTCCCAGCTTTGTGGCACTAAGCAAGCTTCACCACATGGAGCATGGCCCACCACACGTTGTAGGTAGTGAGGATGAGAGCCTCATAGTACTAGACAAACCTGGTGTGGGTAGTACTCTACCTACACCAGCAGACGGCTTTCCGATGCATTCTGGTGGTGAGGACGCTCAGGTACATGCCCATCCCGAGGGTGACCACCATGCTGAGTACGTCGATGAGGATGCTTCACTTATTGCTCAAATAAAAGAGTTGCAGCTCCTCCTAGACGAATCTAAACGTCAGAAGCAAGAGGTTGCACACAATGCCGAAGAAGCATACGAGGTAGCACTTGCATGTGCCGCCAATGTTCATGAGGCAGCTCTGCTCTACCAGGGTGAAGAGGATGAGCGTGTAAAGCTCCGCGCTCTGGTCGACGCCAGAGACAGTGAACTGGACGCTCTCCGTCTTAAGCATACAGAGCTTAAGCAAGAGCATCGACTTGCTCGGACAAACTTGAAAAGGAGCCAGATGGAGTCTCTCGGGGTAGCAAGAGCTCGTGACGAGAAGGCGAGGCATTACGAAGACCTTGTCAAGCATCATGGAAACCAGTTGGAGAACTACGAGATGCTCCTGCAAGATCGAAACAACGTGAAAAGGGCCAAGAAAGAAATAAAGAAGAGGTTTAAGAAAGACCGGCTTCGAAGAGTAAATTTAATAGAAGAACGTGAAAAAGAACTACTCCAGAAGGAAAATCTGATGGGTAAAATACGTTCTTTAGACGACGATTTAAAGAAAAAACACAGTGATATAGAGTCCCTCCGCAATTATCATGTTAGTCTGAGGCATGATCATGAATTTGCCAAAGTCATAGCTGAAAGAGGAAAACAGGAGGCTTGGTCACTCAAGTCTGGTTATGAAGAGGCTCTCCAGGGCTATAATGACCTTAGTGAGCAACGGGAGAAGGACAGAAAAGCTCACGAGGAGCTTTTGGTTAAGCACAAAACAGAAGGCCGCCGCAAAGAATACTTGCAAGACCAGATCGAGTCCCTTGAGTACGAGTTTGAGGTTAAATACCGTCGAGTAGAGGAATATCGTGAATTAAGTGAGGATATTGATATGAAGATACGAGAGCTACAAGATGAGCAGATAAAATGGGAAGAACTGAGTCAGAAACGGAAAGAACAAGCCGACGCCTTCGATCATTTTATGATGACAGCAACGAAGCAGTTTTACCTCCAGCGCTCGCTTGCTAAGGAGAGAGAATACGAACTAATGGCACCGAGTCGAGTAGCATCGCAGAAGGACAAAAGGATTGAATCTCTTTCTCGTGAAATTGAATCCCTCACCCAAGCTGCCAGTCGGAACAGAGGTTTAATAAACTTGTGTAAAGATGATTCCCAGGCCCTGTACATCGAATATAGACGTATTACCTACGAAAACTACTACCTCAATTCAAACACTAAAAAGTTTAAAAGTGAATGTGTGGTACTCTGTGGAGAGAGCTGCTCTCACCACTGAAGAAAAGAAGTGCTCTTCCAGGAGCACTTTGTGGTCACGGATCGGGTCGCGGGGGCGTTGACCCTCTAAACCCACTTCAGGTATCACAAGGGCCCTGGTATCTGGAGGACCTCAAGAGATTAAGTCACAAAGCTTTCAGTTAAGTTACTGCTGCCTGTTTACAATTTTAATATGTTGTGATTATTTTTTTCCTAGGTAAAATATTACAAGCTCGTTGTTGATTATGCTGTTGAGGGTAACAGCATCTCGATGAGATATGACAGATGTATCATCTGCAAACAGGACTTGTTTAGGTTCCTGGTAGGCATTTGCTATGTCACTGATTTAGATATGGAACGATAGTGGGACAAGAATGCTACCCTGAGGTACTCTTATGTTGATAGTTTGGGTTGATGAGGTGGTGTCGTGGATAGTCACATGCTGATGCTTGTCCATAATTCTTTAGTCTCAGCAACAAGATGTTATGGTTTACAGTGTCAATAAAGAGATCCATTGTAAATTAATTGTTCTCTAAAGCTGAGTGGACAGTCTAGCTGCTAGCAGGATGTATATGGTTTAGAAAATCGACAAATTGCAAAAGCCACTGACTGGAGAAAGGTTTCGGTAATGAAGATTTCCAAATGTTGGCCTGGGGGCTAAAGCTTTCGCTTCACACAGCAAGATTCAGCGTTCGATTCCCGGCTAGGGTAGAAACATTGGGCGTGTTTCTTTACACCGGTTGTCTCTGTTCCTCGTCAACAAAATGGGTACTTGGGAGTTAGTCGACTGGTGTGGGTCGCATCCTGGGATAAATCTGACCTAATTTGCCCGAAATGCTCAGCATAACAAGGGGCTTTCTATATAGTAGTATGTCATTGATGTCAGCTATGGTCTGTATACCTTGTACATGTACTTGTAGAAATAAAGATATTATTATTATTATTATTATTATTATTATTATTATTATTATTATTATTATTATTGCCATGACAGTGTCCTCCATCGAAGTACCTAACCAGCCGGGCTGTGGCTCGTACGTCAGTTTGCGTGCAGCCAGCAGTAACAACCTGGTTGATCAGACCCTGATCCACCATGAGGCCTGACCTCAGATCGGGCCACGGGGGCGGTGACCCCCGAAACCCACTCCAGGTATACTCCAGGTATGGGTACCTACTCCTAGGTGAACAGGGACAGCAGCTGTAAGGTTTAATACCCAGGTACCTACTTACTGCTAGGTGAACAGGGACAGCAGGTGTATAGTGACTCATACACAAGTACCTACTTACTGCTAGGTGAACAGGGACAGCAGGTGTATAGTGACTCATACACAAGTACCTACTTACTGTTAGGTAAACAGGGACAGCAGGTGTATAGTGACTCATACACAAGTACCTACTTACTGCTAGGTGAAGAGGGACAGCAGATGTAAGGTGACTAATACCCAGGTGCCTACTTACTGCTAGGTGAGCAGGGACAGCAGATGTAAGGTGACTAATACCCAGGTACCTACTTACTGCTAGGTGAACAGAGACAGCAGATGTAAGGTGACTAATACCCAGGTACCTACTTTCTGCTAGGTGAACAGAGACAGCAGATGTAAGGTGACTAATACCCAGGTACTAACTTACTGCTAGGTGAAGAGACAGCAGGTGTAAGGTGACTAATACCCAGGTACCTACTTACTGCTAGGTGAACAGAGACAGCAGGTGTAAGGTGACTAATACCCAGGTACCTACTTACCGCTAGGTGAACAGGGACAGTAGATGTAAGGTGATTAATACCCAGGTACCTGCTTACTGCTAGGTGAGCAGGAACAGCAGATGTAAGGTGACTAATACCCAGGTACCTACTTACTACTAGGTGAACAGGGACAGCAGATGTAAGGTGACTAATACCCAGGTTCCTACTTACTTAGTGAACAGGGACAGCAGATGTAAGGTGACTAATACCCAGGTACCTACTGACTGCTAGGTGAACAGGGACAGCAGATGTAAGGTGACTAATACCCAGGTACCTACTTACTGCTAGGTGAACGGGGACAGCAGATGTAAGGTGACTAACACCCAGGTACCTACTTACTGCTAGGTGAACAGGGACAGCAGATGTAAGGTGACTAATACCCAGGTACCTACTTACTGCTAGGTGAACAGGGACAGCAGATGTAAGGTGACTAATACCCAGGTACCTACTTACTGTAGGTGAACAGAGACAGCAGGTATAAGGAGACTAACACCCAGGTATCTGCTTACTGGTAGTTGAACAGCGGCATGTGTAAGGTGACTAACACCCAGGTACCTACTTACTGCTAAGTGAACAGAGCAGATGTAAGGTGACTAATACCCAGGTACCTGCTTAGTGCTATGTGAGCAGGAACAGCAGATGTAAGGTGACTAATACTCAAGTACCTACGAAAACTACTACCTCAATTCAAACACTAAAAAGTTTAAAAGTGAATGTGTGGTACTCTGTGGAGAGAGCTGCTCTCACCACTGAAGAAAAGAAGTGCTCTTCCAGGAGCACTTTGTGGTCACGGATCGGGTCGCGGGGGCGTTGACCCTCTAAACCCACTTCAGGTATCACAAGGGCCCTGGTATCTGGAGGACCTCAAGAGATTAAGTCACAAAGCTTTCAGTTAAGTTACTGCTGCCTGTTTACAATTTTAATATGTTGTGATTATTTTTTTCCTAGGTAAAATATTACAAGCTCGTTGTTGATTATGCTGTTGAGGGTAACAGCATCTCGATGAGATATGACAGATGTATCATCTGCAAACAGGACTTGTTTAGGTTCCTGGTAGGCATTTGCTATGTCACTGATTTAGATATGGAACGATAGTGGGACAAGAATGCTACCCTGAGGTACTCTTATGTTGATAGTTTGGGTTGATGAGGTGGTGTCGTGGATAGTCACATGCTGATGCTTGTCCATAATTCTTTAGTCTCAGCAACAAGATGTTATGGTTTACAGTGTCAATAAAGAGATCCATTGTAAATTAATTGTTCTCTAAAACTGAGTGGACAGTCTAGCTGCTAGCAGGATGTATATGGTTTAGAAAATCGACAAATTGCAAAAGCCACTGACTGGAGAAAGGTTTCGGTAATGAAGATTTCCAAATGTTGGCCTGGGGGCTAAAGCTTTCGCTTCACACAGCAAGATTCAGCGTTCGATTCCCGGCTAGGGTAGAAACATTGGGCGTGTTTCTTTACACCGGTTGTCTCTGTTCCTCGTCAACAAAATGGGTACTTGGGAGTTAGTCGACTGGTGTGGGTCGCATCCTGGGATAAATCTGACCTAATTTGCCCGAAATGCTCAGCATAACAAGGGGCTTTCTATATAGTAGTATGTCATTGATGTCAGCTATGGTCTGTATACCTTGTACATGTACTTGTAGAAATAAAGATATTATTATTATTATTATTATTATTATTATTATTATTATTATTATTATTATTATTATTATTATTATTATTATTATTGCCATGACAGTGTCCTCCATCGAAGTACCTAACCAGCCGGGCTGTGGCTCGTACGTCAGTTTGCGTGCAGCCAGCAGTAACAACCTGGTTGATCAGACCCTGATCCACCATGAGGCCTGACCTCAGATCGGGCCACGGGGGCGGTGACCCCCGAAACCCACTCCAGGTATACTCCAGGTATGGGTACCTACTCCTAGGTGAACAGGGACAGCAGCTGTAAGGTTTAATACCCAGGTACCTACTTACTGCTAGGTGAACAGGGACAGCAGGTGTATAGTGACTCATACACAAGTACCTACTTACTGCTAGGTGAACAGGGACAGCAGGTGTATAGTGACTCATACACAAGTACCTACTTACTGTTAGGTAAACAGGGACAGCAGGTGTATAGTGACTCATACACAAGTACCTACTTACTGCTAGGTGAAGAGGGACAGCAGATGTAAGGTGACTAATACCCAGGTGCCTACTTACTGCTAGGTGAGCAGGGACAGCAGATGTAAGGTGACTAATACCCAGGTACCTACTTACTGCTAGGTGAACAGAGACAGCAGATGTAAGGTGACTAATACCCAGGTACCTACTTTCTGCTAGGTGAACAGAGACAGCAGATGTAAGGTGACTAATACCCAGGTACTAACTTACTGCTAGGTGAAGAGACAGCAGGTGTAAGGTGACTAATACCCAGGTACCTACTTACTGCTAGGTGAACAGAGACAGCAGGTGTAAGGTGACTAATACCCAGGTACCTACTTACCGCTAGGTGAACAGGGACAGTAGATGTAAGGTGATTAATACCCAGGTACCTGCTTACTGCTAGGTGAGCAGGAACAGCAGATGTAAGGTGACTAATACCCAGGTACCTACTTACTACTAGGTGAACAGGGACAGCAGATGTAAGGTGACTAATACCCAGGTTCCTACTTACTTAGTGAACAGGGACAGCAGATGTAAGGTGACTAATACCCAGGTACCTACTGACTGCTAGGTGAACAGGGACAGCAGATGTAAGGTGACTAATACCCAGGTACCTACTTACTGCTAGGTGAACGGGGACAGCAGATGTAAGGTGACTAACACCCAGGTACCTACTTACTGCTAGGTGAACAGGGACAGCAGATGTAAGGTGACTAATACCCAGGTACCTACTTACTGCTAGGTGAACAGGGACAGCAGATGTAAGGTGACTAATACCCAGGTACCTACTTACTGTAGGTGAACAGAGACAGCAGGTATAAGGAGACTAACACCCAGGTATCTGCTTACTGGTAGTTGAACAGCGGCATGTGTAAGGTGACTAACACCCAGGTACCTACTTACTGCTAAGTGAACAGAGCAGATGTAAGGTGACTAATACCCAGGTACCTGCTTAGTGCTATGTGAGCAGGAACAGCAGATGTAAGGTGACTAATACTCAAGTACCTACTTACTACTAGGTGAACAGGGACAGCAGATGCAAGGTGACTAATACCCAGGTACCTACTTACTGCTAGGTGAACAGAGACAGCAGGTGTAAGGTGACTAATACTCAGGTACCTACTTACTGCTAGGTGAACGGGGACAGCAGATGTAAGGTGACTAATACCCAGGTACCTTCTTACTGCTAGGTGAAAAGAGACAGCAGGTGTAAGGTGACTAATACCCAGCTACCTACTTACTGCTAGGTAAATAGGGACAGCAGATGTAAGATGACTAATACCCAGGTACCTACTTACTGTAGGTGAACAGAGACAGCAGGTATAAGGAGACTAACACCCAGGTACCTGCTTACTGGTAGGTGAACAGCGGCAGGTGTAAGATGACTAACACCCAGGTGCTCAGCCATCAAAACTTTGAGGCCCAGTCCCTGGACCCATTATGTACCTCTGTAATCTTTTGACTACCGCCCACAGGATGGGTATGGGGTGCATAATAAACATATTAAACTAACCCAGGTACCTACTTACTGTTAAGTGAACAGAGCAGATGTAAGGTGACTAATACCCAGGTACCTGCTTACTGCTATGTGAGCAGGAACAGCAGATGCAAGGTGACTAATACCCAGGTACCTACTTACTGCTAGGTGGACAGAGACAGCAGATGTAAGGTGACTAATACCCAGATACCTACTTACTACTAGGTGAACAGGGACAGCAGATGCAAGGTGACTAATACCCAGGTACCTACTTACTGCTAGGTGAACAGAGACAGAGGTGCAAGGTGACTAATACCCAGGTACCTACTGACTGCTAGGTGAACAGGGACAGCAGATGTAAGGTGACTAATACCCAGGTACCTACTTACTGCTAGGTGAACAGAGACAGAGGTGCAAGGTGACTAATACCCAGATACCTACTTACTACTAGGTGAACAGGGACAGCAGATGCAAGGTGACTAATACCCAGGAACCTACTTACTGCTAGGTGAACAGGGACAGCAGATGTAAGGTGACTAATACCCAGGTTCCTACTTACTGCTTAGTGAACAGGGACAGCAGATGTAAGGTGACTAATACCCAGGTTCCTACTTACTGCTTAGTGAACAGGGACAGCAGATGTAAGGTGACTAATACTCAGGTACCTACTTACTGTTAGGTGAACAGCGTCAGCAGGTGTAAGGAAACGTGCCGAAGGGCATTATTAATATATTAATTACGTAATTGCGTTACAAAGTATGGGAACGGAAGACAGTAAGATTAGATGTAAGGAAAAGTAGAGTAGCTCTAATTCCTTTGATGAAGAGCCCTTCATTACCCTCTAGGACTCTCACTAAAAGTGATAGGTTTACACATGTATCAAACGTGTTCTGAACGTCGCATATTGTGATAAAGTTTGTGTATATAGCGTCAGCGTTTGTGTAATAAATAATTACTGACGTTAATGTATAATATATATTTTTTTTAATTTTATATTCACTCTTTTCAGATCATAGTGAGTCAATCTAATAATTATTTCATGCTGTTGAAGGGAATATTTATAGTTATTATCACTGTGGTTTTGACGGTGAGTTGTGATTGGCAGACGAGGATAGAGAAGTGTGCTGTGATTGGCTGAGAGAAGCAGTGTGCTGGCCTGGCCGGGAGTGACCAAACACTCTACTCCTCTACATTATTATTATTATAATCAAGGGGAAGCGCTAAACCCGTAGGATTATACAGCGCCTGGGAGGGATGTGGAAGGCATTCAGGCTTAATTCGGGGAACTGGAGCACAGATCCAATTCCCTAAATCAAGAGCCCCTCACCAACATCAAGGAACCTTCCCTGAGGGGTACTCCTCTACAAACATTCTTAATAATGATGGTATCATTCTTCTGCCGAGATGAACATGACATAGAGAGGGAGTTTACATAAACAAGTATATATGTGAGGCAGGATCAGCAGGTAGTGGAGGAGGAGGAGGAGGAGGAGGAGGAGGAGGAGGAGGAGGAGGAGGAGGAGGAGGAGGAGGAGCAGCAGCAGCAGCAGCAGCAGCAGCAGCAGCAGCAGCAGCAGCAGCAGCAGCAGCAGCAGCAGCAGCAGCACCAGCAGCAGCAGCAGCAGCAGCAGCAGCAGCAGCAGCAGCAGCAGCAGCAGCAGCAGCAGCATTATTATTATTCCCAGCCACCGGTAGCAAGATGGACGAGCTCTGTGTAGAGGTGGAAATATAAACACATATGCAGTATAATGTGATCCTTTAGTTTTAGTTTAATATGTTTATTATGCACCCCATACCCATCCTGTGGGCGGTAGTCAAAAGATTACAGAGGTACATAATGGGTCCAGGGACTGGGCCTCAAAGTTTTGATAGCTGAGCAAGTTACAGAGGTAATGAATTCACAATTTACAAAGGTAATGAACTCACAATTAACAAAGGTAATGAACTCCAGGTAGGTCTAGTCACAATCATGACAAGTTACAAAGGTATTTACAGATTACAGAGGTACACAATGGGTCCAGGGACCGGGCTCCAAAGTTTTGATGGCTGAACTAGGTACAAGGTAATGAACTCACAAGTTACAAAGGTAATGAACTCACAAGTTACAAAGGTAATGAATACTGTAAGAATGGTTACTTACGTTTATACATGGCTGCAATCATGAACAAATTTTAGAGTAATGAGCAATTCACACTTCCACACCCGGTCACAACTGTAGTGAGTTATTGGTGCAAATGTTGATTGCTGAGTCTCTCTCACACACACACACACACACACACACACACACACACACACACACACATACAAATTCATACACACACACACATAAACACACACACACATACACACACACACACACACACACACACACACACACACACACACACACACACACACATACACAAACTCATACACATACACGCACACACACTCATACACACACACACACACTCATACACACACACACTCATACTCACACACACACACACACACACACACACACACACACAACTAACACACACTCACACACTCATACACATACACACAAACACACACACACACACAGACACACACACAGACACACACATGCACATATGTGGTAATGCTTTATTTACAGCTAGCAAAGTCAGGGTATTTCTCCAGAATGGTCTGTAATATACCACTGTGGATAAAATACTTAGCCATTTCTTGAACACTTCTGAGTGAGTTGTTTCTAAATTCATTAATTTTATCGCACTCCAGTACATAATGACGCAGGGTGTGACAATAATCCATCTGGCAAAGTTTACATTTCGTTTGGTCTACATCTGGTGGTGGTGATTTAACCTGCCAAAGATACTTGTAACCCAGCCGGAGCCGGGCGGTAGTGACATCCAAGAGTCTGCTTATTTTGTTGGATGCACCATAGACATGTGGCTCCTCCTGCATGATAGAATGATGATAGATGGACTCACTGGTGTCAATCTCCCTGAGCCTTAAGTCCATAAAATTCAGCTGAAGTTCTTTTCGTATTATTGTTCTCAAACTACTACCTGACAAGCCAAGATTGTAATCTACTCCCTCTTTGAAAGCATACAGCTTAGCCAATTTATCAGTTCTATCATGCATCTGAAGACCAATGTGAGATGGGATCCACAGCATGTGCACTCTGACTCCACTGTCCACAATCCTACCATACCTGTGTCTGGCTTCTGACACAAGCATGCCACAATTTATGCTTAATGAGTTGAGAGCATTTATGGATGACAGAGAATCAGTTACAATTAAACAGTCAATAGATGCATTTCAGTGCAAGGAGTATGGCAAACAGTTCTGTCTGAAGGGTAGAGGCCCAATTATTGATGCGTGCTCCAATTTCTTTAAGAGAGCCATCACTCTGTACGACAACAGCAGCACTACCAGCTGCACCAGTGGATTGGTGAACAGAACCATCAACGTAAATAATTTGCGAGAGTGTGTGCTGTGTGACTAAGTTATCAATACAGCTTAAGGCCTCATGTTTGGCTTCAAGGCGAAGTTTTGGTTGTGATTTAAGAAGTAGTTTGGGGGGAAATGGAGGAATGGTAGTTTGGAATGGGGTAATATTCCATGGAGCGGAGAAGTGCCGCTGTTGCCTTACTTGACATAGATCATGTATCTGATTCATGCGGAGGTCGGTTCCAGTCTTTTCGATCCATCTGGAGGAGTGTTCACCAGTGCTGAGGAAAGTTTGGAGGGCTTCTGTGCAGGGGTTTGAATGAGCTTGCCTGAGCATATTAACCCCAATTAGGATATTTCTTTCAGTAACACGATCTCTGATGCTTGGAATATCAAGTTCTTTTTGCATATTTAAAATTTTGGCAGTACGAGGGCATCCTAGGATGATCCTCATTGCTTCGTTCTGCAGTTTTTCCAGCCCTCCAAGCTTCCAGTCAGACACAAGAGCAAGTAGTGGCGCAGCATAATCAACCAATGATTAATATAAGCAAGATACATCATTTTCACAATTTTAACATTAGCACCATACCTGGGGTGAAGCCCTGCCACAACTCTAAGTGCTCTTAGTCGTTCTTTGTATTGGCGACAAAGTCTTGTTACAACAGGTCCAAGTAGTAGAACCTCAAAGCCTAGATACCTGCATCTGCTTACATATTCTAGAAGAGACCCATCATGCAATTGGATCTGACGAACTGTGCCTCTCTGTCGAGGAGGACGCCTATTGAGTATCTTTGTTTTATCAGTAGAGATTATCAACCCCAGGTCCTGACACGAGGCTAGTACATGATTAAGAATGTTTTGGGTGTTGGAGAATCCGGTGGTGTGAATCATTATATCATCAGCAAAACTAATCACATAATTATGGGGCTGACTAGGCATAGCATTAAGTAATGCATTAATTCGAATATTGAACAGTGTGGGACTGAGCACACCTCCCTGTGGGGTTCCTAATTCAAAGTCTTTAGTTACACTTCTATGTCCCTGGAACAACACAGACGATTTTCTGTTGGACAGGTAGCCTTTAATCCAGCGGAGAAGCCATCCTCCAACATCCATTCTGGCAAGTTCACTAATTATTACATGTCGGTTGGCTACATCGAAAGCGGATTTAAGGTCAAGGAGTGTAGGAGCTGTCAGTGTGCAGGGTGAGAAAGGTGGCTATGCAATGATGCACGCTCCTTCCATGCATGAAACCATGTAACCGGGGAGACAAAAATTGTTTGATTCTGTACATGAGACGATTAAGAATCATTCTCTCAAATGTTTTACACAAGCAGCTAGTAAGAGATATTGGGCGAAATGCATTTTGTTGATTGGGCTTAGGAATTGGAATGATGAGGCTGTTGGTCCAAGATTGAGGGAGCTCCCCAGTTACATAGCTCATGTTATATAATTCAAGTAATGGATTACCTGGTACTCGACACAGCAATCTGAGTATGTTGTAAGTAATACCATCCTCACCAGGCGACGTGGAGTTGCCCTTAGTTAGCGCTGCATCAAGTTCATAATTAGTGAAAGGAATGTTGCAATCATCTGCCTTACTGAGCATAAAGCAAACAAGTCTCTCCCTTGCATCATATTTGTCATTTAATTTTGCCTGTGTGGTACTGGGGAGATTGTCATAGCTAGATGTAGCAGCCCAAGCACTGACTAACTCATTCGCCCTATGCAAGGGATGAGGGTGCGCGATCTGCCCAGTTCGGTCACCCTTAATTCTATTTATGTCCCTCCATGCCCGGCTAAGTGGGGTGTGAGCATTAAGACCGTTGACAAATTTTTCCCAGTCGGTTTGCCGCAGCTCTGTCATACGCTCTCTGGCAGCAGCAAGGGCAGTTTGGAAGAGCCTCAGCATTCCAGGGGTACGATGTTTTCTATAGGCTAGGCCTAGTCTGCGAGCAGTACGTTTCAGTGTACGAAGTTTAGAATCATTGTAATAAGTATGGTTTTTGAAGGAGGTATGATTATTATGGAAGTTTGTTGGGTTTAGAGTACCAAGAGGTTGCAGTGGCGGCTCTAAGTAGTTCTGAATACTGCTCACAAGATCATTGTTAAAGGTCTCTACAGAGGAACACTCATAGGAATTATACCAGTCAGTCACATGTGCAACAAAGTCATCATGCTGATCTTGACTACGTTTCGCCCACACAGTGGGCTTTTTCAAGTCACAAACAGAACTACCTGGGGTGGAAGGAACGCGAGTATTTATAGTTAGGTAGCCAATAAAGGATCACATTATACTGCATATGTGTTTATATTTCCATTGTGTCGGTATTTTATACCATTTATTTCCATCTGTGTAGAGGTCTTGGGCCCTCATGGGGCCTATTACAAGGTATTTCTTCGTGGGGGGACCCCCGTGGCGGGCAGTAGGCCTGGGCAACAGGTGGTGCCTGCTAGGGGTAGCAGCTGGGGGTGAGATAAAGGGTATAAGAGGCACTAGTGTCCCTCTAACATTGTTGACAAAGTCCAGCTGATGACCAGAAAATGTAAACAAAATACTGACATGCTTGATATAATCCATTTCTTCCCACACTGACACTTGTACCAGGTGACCCAGGTCTCCAACACTGCCAGGGCACCATTATTAAGGTCACCATGACTGTGTTTAGTAGGTAGAGCAGTTGTACAGGAGATAAGTGATGGTTGTGTACTTGTCACTGGATGTTCCCTGGAGGTCACCATCAACGTCTCTATTTCTAACATAATACACCTGCTGTTTGGCCTTCCTGTGTGAAGAATGAATCACACTGGTGTAGTGACGCAGACAGGTGATGTATCAGCAGACAGCACTGACTGTCAGACCAAGCTTGTGTGCTGGTCACCTGTATCAGGGTAGCAGAGGCTTGACACACGTTATTTGTACAGTAGGTATGTTACACACGTCAATATTTTAGAATATCAAAGAAAGGAGTACTGCAGCAGGTCTACTGGCCTATGCTAGGTAGGTCCATCTCACACCCACCCGTTTATGTGCCTGTCCGGCTTATTTTTAAAGCTACCCAAAGTTTTCGCTTCTTGTGATGGGCTTCGGCACGTTGTTTGACTCGTCCACAACTTTGTTGCCAAACGAACACTTCCTGTATATATCATTTCTAAACCTAAATTTGTCAAACTTGTCTGTGAGGCACCTAAAGTCAGTACCTGACCAGCCGGGCTGTGGTTCGTACATTGGACTGCGTGCAGCTAGTAGTAACAGCCTGGTTGATCAGGCCCTGGTCACAGACTGGGCTGGGGGGCGTTGACCCCTGGAACTCTCTCCAGGTATACTCCAGTTCTGTCTTGATTCAATATTGTCTGATATATGATATCAACTGTGTCGTCCTTTTGAGGAATCAATCATGTGCTTACCTTCCTTGAATTGAACCTTAATGACTCCCATTTTCTCAGGCACTGTATGGCCCCAATGGGTTTAGCACTCTCCCATATATGTAATAATTAGTCACCTTCCTTTTTCAATCCATTGGACAAAGCTCCAGTGTGTGAAATATCTCCTTATTAAATATCCTAATGCTACACGTGCCTTATTTCACACCCTTGTTGCAAATACTTTTGATTCACAAATAACCTGCACATAGGAGACTGAAACTTGTGATGACATTTCAGTCTGACTTGGACCACAGCACCCTGTGGCCTGGTGGCAAAAGCTCTTGCTACACACAGTGAGGGTCTTGGTTCAGTAACTGGTGAAGGGGTGGAAACGTTGGATGTGTTTCCTTTCACCGGTTGTCTGTGTTTACCCATTAATAAAATGGATACCTGGATGTTAGTCGACTGGTGCGGGTAGTATCCTGGGACAATACTGACCTAATTTACCTGAAATGCTCTGCATAACAAGCGACTTTCTATATAGTAGTATGTATGTCATTGATGTCGTCCAGGCCTGTATACCTTGTACATGTACTTGTAGTAAATAAAGATATTATTATTATTAGTGACTAGTTAATGGTCCAAGTTGGACCAAAATGTTGTCATAAGTTTGTCTCATACATGTGGGTTATTTGTGTATTATTTGAATCACTATCGAGCCTTTTTATTCTTTAACTTTGATTGACCTGCAGGTATGGAGATAGCAGGCATGCAGTATATTATTTTGATTGTGAAATAAGGCGTTGTTTTGATATATTTTATTGAGGAAATGTTTTGCCATAAATGGCTTCTTCAGTTGTTCACTGCACGTGGCTTATTTTGCAGTTGTTGGTATTTTATGCTATCTTGTAGTTTTAACTCATTAAATTGATTACTGTGGTGGTATTGAAATGGCAAATCAGTGTACTTTATGACAATTATTTTTAGTAGTTAAAACCAACAGAATAAGAAAAAACTACAATCATGGGCTCCTTTAACCCTTCAACTGTCCAAACATAGATCTACATTTCCGTGCATAGTTCTCCGACCTTGATTTTCTCCATTTGAAAGCACTTAAAAAAAATGTAGATCTACATTCGGAGTGCTACGCGAGCGAACATAGATCTACATTTGGACAATTTAAGAGTTAAAGGGCCCAGCTCTGCGAAATGAGCAAGACACCAAAATTGTTGACTGCTTATAATGATATAATTAATAAACAGTTAAATAATAAATTGTTCTTACTTCAGGCGACGATAAATGCACACCTTAAAGTCTCATAATTCCAGTATGCCCAATAAATTAATCCAAGGAGCATAGGCTTATGCCCCTGAGAGAATGGAACAGTAATTAGTCCATTTTGAGGGATCAATAAATATGGATGGCCATGGAGTTGAAGTGCCTATATGCAGTAATGTGCTGGGGCTGACTTGGGATACTGAGAGAGACTTGTTATTGTTAAAGTCTCATAATTCCAGTATGCCCAACAAATTAACCCCGAGAGCATAGACTTAGTGTCACACCTTACAATAAGAGGGAAATTGTTAATACCAGAAGCATGGAGGCTTGAGTGTGCTTTGGATGGAGCTCTACCTGAGGAGTTAACAGGTGGAAAGAATTAATGGGTGATTATGTAAACACCAATGTTGGAGTACCCAAGCCAGGTGGCCAGTGAAGATGGGAAAATTGTACTCCACATTATGTAAGTCGTCTAGCAACGACCTCCGCCTGGCCGCAGTGTGGAAAATTTTTAATTTTCCGAAACTATAGTGCCTAATAGGTGTTTAATGTGTCGATATGAGTCAAAAATATATTTGACAATAGGATAGAACCAAGAGTTCCCTTTGCGCATGCGCGGATGTGTGGGGGGAGAGGTCGACTCGGGCCATGGTGGAGGCGGGAGTGTTTTGAATGTAGTGAGGAGGCTGGGAAAGCATGGAACCAGGAAAGTGGCGTTCACGGCGGCCTAAGGATTAATATGGGCCTCACTTTATAATAGGAAGTGTCGTAACTGTTCCTGGTGAAGAGTGAGGGAACGTGATTTACGGGACCTGGAGTTACCTGGAGTTTACCTGGAGAGAGTTTCGGGGGTCAACGCCCCCGCGGCCCGGTCTGTGACCAGGCCTCCTGGTGGATCAGCGCCTGATCAACCAGGCTGTTGCTGCTGGCTGCACGCAAACCAACGTACGAGCCACAGCCCGGCTGATCAGGAACTGACTTTAGGTGCTTGTCCAGTGCCTGCTTGAAGACTGCCAGGGGTCTGTTGGTAATCCCCCTTATGTGTGCTGGGAGGCAGTTGAACAGTCTCGGGCCCCTGACACTTATTGTATGGTCTCTTAACGTGCTAGTGACACCCCTGCTTTTCATTGGGGGGATGGTGCATCGTCTGCCAAGTCTTTTGCTTTCGTAGTGAGTGATTTTCGTGTGCAAGTTCGGTACTAGTCCCTCTAGGATTTTCCAGGTGTATATAATCATGTATCTCTCCCTCCTGCATTCCAGGGAATACAGGTTTAGAAACCTCAAGCGCTCCCAGTAATTGAGGTGTTTTATCTCCGTTATGCGCGCCGTGAAAGTTCTCTGTACATTTTCTAGGTCGGCAATTTCACCTGCCTTGAAAGGTGCTGTTAGAGTGCAGCAATATTCCAGCCTAGATAGAACAAGTGACCTGAAGAGTGTCATCATGGGCTTGGCCTCCCTAGTTTTGAAGGTTCTCATTATCCATCCTGTCATTTTTCTAGCAGATGCGATTGATACAATGTTATGGTCCTTGAAGGTGAGATCCTCCGACATAATCACTCCCAGGTCTTTGACGTTGGTGTTACGCTCTATTTCGTGGCCAGAATTTGTTTTGTACTCTGATGAAGATTTAATTTCCTCATGTTTACCATATCTGAGTAATTGAAATTTCTCATCGTTGAACTTCATATTGTTTTCTGCAGCCCACTGAAAGATTTGGTTGATGTCCGCCTGGAGCCTTGCAGTGTCTGCAATGGAAGACACTGTCATGCAGATTCGGGTGTCATCTGCAAAGGAAGACACGGTGCTGTGGCTGACATCCTTGTCTATGTCGGATATGAGGATGAGAAACAAGATGGGAGCTAGTACTGTGCCTTGTGGAACAGAGCTTTTCACCGTAGCTGCCTCGGACTTTACTCTGTTGACGACTACTCTCTGTGTTCTGTTAGTGAGGAAATTATAGATCCATCGACCGACTTTTCCTGTTATTCCTTTAGCGCGCATTTTGTGCGCTATTACGCCATGGTCACACTTGTCGAAGGCTTTTGCAAAGTCTGTATATATTACATCTGCATTCTTTTTGTCTTCTAGTGCATTTAGGACCTTGTCGTAGTGATCCAGTAGCTGAGACAGACAGGAGCGACCTGTTCTAAACCCATGTTGCCCTGGGTTGTGTAACTGATGGGTTTCTAGATGGGTGGTGATCTTGCTTCTTAGGACCCTTTCAAAGATTTTTATGATATGGGATGTTAGTGCTATTGGTCTGTAGTTCTTTGCTGTTGCTTTACTGCCCCCTTTGTGGAGTGGGGCTATGTCTGTTGTTTTTAGTAACTGAGGGACGACCCCCGTGTCCATGCTCCCTCTCCATAGGATGGAAAAGGCTCGTGATAGGGGCTTCTTGCATTTCTTGATGAACACAGAGTTCCATGAGTCTGGCCCTGGGGCAGAGTGCATGGGCATGTCATTTATCGCCTGTTCGAAGTCATTTGGCGTCAGGATAACATCGGATAGGCTTGTGTTAATCAAATTTTGTGGCTCTCTCATAAAAAATTCATTTTGATCTTCGACTCTCAGTCTGGTTAGCGGCTTGCTAAAAACTGAGTCATATTGGGACTTGAGTAGCTCACTCATTTCCTTGCTGTCATCTGTGTAGGACCCATCTTGTTTAAGTAGGGGCCCAATACTGGGCGTTGTTCTCGATTTTGATTTGGCATAGGAGAAGAAATACTTTGGGTTTCTTTCGATTTCATTTATAGCTTTTAGTTCTTCCCGCGATTCCTGACTCCTAAAGGATTCTTTTAGCTTAAGTTCGATGCTTGCTATTTCTCTGGTGGTAAAATTAGTGAATAATGGTTCGACCGGGTGTGACTGGTGCGCGGCCATGGTGTGTGTCCAGGGGAAATACCCGTGTGTTAATCCTCACTCATCGGCCTCAGATCTTAATGGAGTGACCTCTAATGTGTATAATAATTATGAGACGTTAAATCGTCTTGTGAATAGTAATGTAATCAGTGATAATAACATTGAGTTAAGAGAATGTGGGATGTGAAATAGATCGCCCTGCTCCGAGTGAACGCGTGATTCTCGTACCGAGGATAGTGAAGCTTTATGGAATCACGACTTCTAAACCTGGACAAACCGACGGATACCTCGTCCTGCTGGAATAAGAACCGTGTCGGTGTAGCAGGACATCGAAACGAGATGGTGAATGGAGGGAATAAGGAGTATCAATCACCCACAGTTAAGTAACCCTTCTAGTTATAGCAGACTGATACTGGCCAGTTAGGTATGTTGTAATTGGATAGGTTATGAGTGATCCAGCTACATCAAGTGACCACCAGAGAATATCTGGTAAGTGGTGAGATTATGTACAAGTGTTTTCCTTGATGGATATATCCATGTGTAACCTACCCCACCCCCCTTCATTCAGTTAAACTAATATAATCTATACAGTCCACAATTAATTAGTAGCACCGTACTTGTGGGTGCTATCCAATCCATACTGGTCTCGGATAGATATGGATAAGATTGTGAGGTCGAAGGAACCACTTGCCGTGACCAGGGGTGGTTAAGTTTTCTCACATGTCTACACGGGGTGACTACGGTAAACAATATGGTTGTCTCCCAATGAGTTTACTTGTATGTATATAATGTTGAGGTACATACAGGTAGTCACCCTATAAAATTTTCCATACACAGTATATTAAAAGTAAAAAATTATTATATATAAATATGTACATATTTATATAACAGAATTCAAATTCAAATTCAAAGTTTATTCTCTATAAAGATTACAATGTTGAATTTACAGAATTTGGTTGTTGTGTGGTTTACATGTAGTTAAATAATGATTACAGAGTGTAGCACTAGAACGCCTAGCATGGCTAGGCATTTCGGGCAGACTTAGTTTAATTCTTTATTTTAAAATATTACAAATTATGAGGTAAGTTGGTATTATGGCTAAGTGACTAAATACTAGTTTGTGAGTTTAGCAATGTGAATGCTTTTGTTTTGGCACAGTACATAGTTTCAGTATTGGAGTATCATAGGATTCATTATTTTAAGATTGAGATTAATATTTCTGTTTATGGTCAAATGGGTGAGTGAGTGTAAGTGTGAACCACCAGGTGGTATTCGTGTAGTTAGTTGATGGGGTGTATCAGGGAGATAAGATGTTTTCTAATGGTAGTTTTGAAGGTGATGAATGTGTCTGCAGTTCTAGAGTTCTCAGGTAGGGTGTTCCAGATTTTAGGGCCTTTGACATACATTGAATTTTTGTAAAGGTTTAGTCGGACACGGGGAATGTCAGTAGAGATGTTTGTGTCTGGTGTTATGCCTGTGGGTTCTGTCACAACTATCAAGAAAGCGTTTTAGGTCAAGGTTGATATTGGAGTTTAAGGTCCTCTAGATGTAGATTGAACAGTAGTAAGTGTGGTTGTACTGAACAGGGAGTAAGTTTAGAATATATCTTAATCATAGCACTCCCCAATTTGACTGGAGATTAATGTGTCATGTACAGGACCCCCCCTTTTGCCTACATTTATGAAAAATTTACTGGCCAGAATTTAAACATAAATTAGACAGCTTATCTGAGGTTTCTAGAGTTGTCCTGTCCTGTCGCCTGATACTCAAATTATGCAGGAATGCACATCCAACAATTTCGCCTCCTATTTGAGAGGTGTCAACCCAATTTTACCTCTAGAGCACGAAAAATTCTTCTCATTCACTAATGTCTGTTACTCCAATTCAAACAAAAAAAAATTGCGACTGTCCTTCTGGGCAGGCGCAGCTTCCCGTTTTCTATGATATAAATATTATTAAATACAGTATGGCCATCTATTTACATACAACTACTGTATTTCTGGAAAATATATACAGTATTTTCCACACATTCTATGGAAAGGCAGCATGGACACAGGGGTCATCCCACAGCCACTAACAATAACAGATATAGCCCCACTCCACAAAGCAGTAAAGCAATTACAGACCGATAGCACTAACGTCCCACATCATAAAAATCTTTGAAAGATTCTAAGAAACAAGACTGCTTTCCACTTAGATATCCATCAGTTAAACAACCCAGGTCAACTTGGGTTTAGAGCAGGTCCCTCCTGCCTATCGCAACTACAGGTCTTCGATGCTGTATTGGATAAACAAAATACAGTAGTAAAAATTATGGCATTGTATTAGAAAAATATTCAACTCTGTTGTTGGGAAAAAATCTATTTTTTTTCTCAGTAGCCATTTTGCTGTATCCATTGCTAAATGTCTTCATAATTTGTACCCCTCAAGGGAGCTTTTCTGGCTCTGTCGAGAATTTTTTTTATTTGATTATAGTTGTGACAGAACCCACAGGCATAACACCAGACACAAACATCTCTACGACATTCCCCGTGTCCGACTAAACCTTTACAAAAATTCAATGTATGTCAAAGGCCCTAAAATCTGGAACACCCTACCTGAAAATTCTAAAACTGCAGACACATTCATCACCTTCAAAACTAACATCAGAAAACATCTTATCACCCTGATACACCCTGTCAACTAATTACACGAATACCACCTGGTGGTTCACACTTACACTCACTCACCCATTTGACCATAAACAGAAATATCAATCTCAATCTCAAAATAATGAATCTTAACTAGTCATAAGTTGGCCTGTGATACTCCAATACTGAAACTATGTATAGTGCCAAAACAAAAGCATTCACATTGCTAAACTCACAACTAGTATTTAGTCACTTAGCCATAATACCAACTTACCTCATAATTTTGTAATATTTTAAACTGAAGATTTAATTTAAGTCTGCCCGAAATGCCTAGCCATGCTAGGTGTTCTAGTGGTACACTGTAATTATTATTTTACTACATGTAAACCACACAACAACCAAATTCTGTAAACTCAGCATTGTAATCCTTATAGAGAATAAACTTTGAATTGAATTGAATTGAACCGGTTGCAAATAAGCCAGCCATCAGGCTGGCTTATTTGCATTGGGTTCTTTATTTATTTATTTATTTATTTACAATTTGAGCATACATACAGAGGTACAAAAAAATACAGATAAGAGCAGCATGCCAAAGCCACTTATACTATGCATAGCATTTCGGGCTGGCTTAAAATTAACTAAGCAATGATGAAATCAGTGATAATACATTATTGTAAACAGATAACTATAAAGCACAAATGAGTATTACAAAGACAGGTCATATGGTTGCATGCATTGTTGTACATTCAGTCGTATGGAGTATTCTGTTAGGTAGTGTATTTAAAAAATAATAAAGTTAGATTGGGTTTTAGGTTTAACATTTATGTGATATAATTGTGAGAAACATTTAAGATATACAATTTATAAGGTTCAGTTATTCAGTATTTATTTGGTTTTGGGTGAGTAAGTGATCTTTGAGAAGTTAGTTAGTTTAATATGTTTATTATGCACCCCATACCCATCCTGTGGGCGGTAGTCAAAAGATTACAGAGGTACATAATTGGTCCAGGGACTGGACTCCAAAGTTTTGATAGCTGAGCAAGTTACAGAGGCAATGAACTCACAATTTACAAAGGTAATGAACTCACAATTTACAAAGGTAATGAACTCACAATTTACAAAGGTAATGAACTCCAGGTAAGTCTGGTCACAATCATGACAAGTTACAAAGGTATTTACAGATTACAGAGGTACGTAATGGGTCCAGGGACTGGGCCCCCAAAGTTTTGATAGCTGAACTAGGTACAAAGGTAATGAGCTCAGAAGTTACAAAGGTAATGAATTCTGTAGAATGGTTACTTACGTTTATACTTTGGCTACAATCATGAACAAATTATAGAGTAATGTGTGTGTGTGTGTGTGTGTGTGTGTGTGTGTGTGTGTGTGTGTGTGTGTGTGTGTGTGTGTGTGTGTGGTGTGTGTGACTCAACAATCAATATTTGCACCAATAACTCATTACAGTTGTGACCGGGTGTGGAAGTGTGAATTGATCTTTGAGAAGAGACTTGAATTTATAAACAGGTAGTGTTTCTTTTATATTTACAGGTAATGAATTCCAGATTTTAGGGCCTTTTATGTGCATTGAGTTTTTGCATAGTGTGAGATGGACACGAGGAACGGAACATCAAAGAGTGATCTGTGCCTTGTGTTATGGTCATGTGTTCTGTTGAGGTTGGCAAGGAGATGTTTGAGGGGAGGGTTAATATCAGAGTTAAGTGTTCTATGTATGTAATAGGTGCAGTAATAAGTATGGATGTTTTGTATGGTGAGTAGGTTTAGTGTATTGAATATTGGTGGAGTGTGCTGCCTGTAGTGAGAATTTGTTATCATTCTAACTGCAGCCTTTTGTTGGGTAATTAGTGGTCTGAGATGGTTAATTGTTGTTGAGCCCCATGCACAAATTCCATAGGTGAGATAGGGGTAAATAAGAGAGTGATATAGGGCCAGGAGGGCTGACTGTGTAACATAGTACCGTATCTTCGATAGTATGCCTACAGTCTTGGAAATTTTCTTAGAAATTTGTTGTATATGTGTATGAAATTTGAGTCTATTATCAAGGTGGATTCCTAAGAATTTTCCCTCTGTTAGCTTTGTGATAGGTGATCCGTTTATCATTATGTTAAGAGGGACATCTGTAGCTCTGTTACCAAACTGAATGAAGTAGGTTTTGTCAATGTTTAGTGTAAGTTTGTTAGTCCTCATCCAGGTAGATATTTTCTGTAATTCGGTATTTACAGTATTGGCTAGCGTGACTGGGCTCGGGAGAGAGAAGACGTATGTAGTGTCATCTGCAAATAGTGTGGGTTTGAGTAATTGCGAAGCAATCTGGTGGCCTGGTGGTTAACGCTCTCGCTTCACACGGCGAGGGCCTGGGTTCGATTCCCAGCCAGAGTAGAAACATTGGGCGTGTTTCTTTCCAAACCTGTTGTCTATGTTCCCCATCAGTAAAATGGGTACCTGGGTGTTAGTCGACTGGTGTGGGTCGCATCCTGGGACACTGACCTAATTTGCCCGACATGCGGAGCATAACAAGGGGCTTTCTGTATAGTAGTATGTCATTGTTGTCAGCTAGGCCTACCTTGTACATGTACTTGTAGTAAATAAAGATATTATTATTATTATTATTATTTGGAAGGTCATTTATGTATAGGAGAAAGAGAAGAGGGCCAAGGACACTTCCCTGTGGGACACCAACTGTAATTGGTTGCGCAGAAGAGTTTGCCCCATTTGCGTACACATATTGGCTTCTGTTGCTGAGGTATGACTTGAGGTAGTTGAGGGAGTGCCCTCTTATACCATAGTGTGACAATTTTACGTGGAGCAAGTCATGGTCAACTGTATCAAAAGCTTTACGTAAGTCAATGAAGATCCCCAGTGGGACTTCTTTTTTCTCTATTGCAGTGTATATATGTTCTAGCATGTGTATAATAGCATCATTAGTATTTTTATTAGGCCTGAATCCAAAATGGCAGGGGTTGAGTATGTTTTGGGAGATAAGGTAGGAGTAGATTCGTTTATGAATTAATTTTTCGAAGATTTTTGAGAGAGGGTGTAAGTTGGATATTGGCCTACAGTTATTCAACTCTGTTTGGTCTCCTCCTTTGTGGATCGGGGTGACCCTTGCTATTTTGAGTACTGTAGGGAAGGTGGAGGATTCTATGGATTTGTTAAAGAGTGTTGCAATGATTGGTGATAGCACTTGTGACAGTTTTTTGTATATAAAGGGTGGTAAGGTATTTAAATCTCCTGCCTTGTTTTTTAGTGCGTTGATAATAAGGGAGACTTCGTATGGGTTAGTCGGAGCTAGGAACAGTGTGTTCGGGTAGTTGCCGGTGAGGTAGTCATTTGGTGGGGTATCTGAGCTTGGGATTTTATTGGCAAGGTTTTGTCCTATAGTGGAGAAGAAATCATTGAGTCTGTTTGCTGTTTCTGTTGGTGGGAGTTGGGGTTCATCTGATTTTGCTAATTTTATTTCGCTATTTCGTGATATCTTTTTTGTTCCCAGAATTTCTGATAGGGTTTTCCAGGTCTTTTTTATATCACCTCGTAAGTTGGATAATCTGTTCTCATAATACAATTTTTTTGCCCTTCTTATCAGGCTGGTTAGGATTGACGAGTAACGTTTTGTTTGGTCTCTGGTTATGTGACCCATTCTGTACTGTTTTTCATATTGGTGTTTTGTATTTATGGATTTGAGAATGCTGGGTGTTAGCCAGGGACTGTTCAGTCTCTTAGCTGTCATCTGTTTAGTTTTTTTAGGGCAGTGCTTGTTTTAGAGGTATTGGGTCTTTTTTAGAAAATTATTAATACATTCGTCAATATCTGTATAGATTTCTATCTAAGTGTGCCAATCAATGTTTGCTACTGCTGTTGTGAAGTTATTAATGGCTGCCTCATTGTGAAGTCTGAAGGTGACTTTAGTAGTGTCTTGGGGTAGTTTACCAAGAGTTGTTATGAGGAAAGTAGGGTAGTGGTCTGTGGTATTATCTGTGATTATGCCTGATTTTAAAGGGGATATGGTGTTGGTCCAGATGTGGTCAAGTAGGGAAACACTAGTCTCTGTAACTCTTATAGGTTTTGTTACTGTTGGTAGTAACATACAGTTACTCATTGTGTTTGTGAATCCCCTCAAGGAAGGTTCCTTGATGTTGATGAGGGGCTCTTGATTTAGGGAATTGGATCTGCGCTCCAGTTCCCCAAATTAAGCCTGAATGCCTTCCACATCCCCCCCCCCCCAGGCGCTGTATAATCCTCCGGGTTTAGCGCTTCCCCCTTGATTGTAATAATAATAATGTGTTTGTGAATTCAGTAACGTGTGGGTCCTGGTCTTGCAGGAGATTTATATTGAAGTCACCTGAGAGTAGTAAGTGATCTTTGTTCTCTCCCCAGAATGCGACCCTCACTAGTCAGTGCTAGGTATTTACTGCTAGGTGAACAGGGGCAATAGGTGTAAAGTAAATAATTAAGCAAGTATTTCAAGTCAATAAATGTCTTATATCCCCCGAGGTTTATCCGTCATGCGGGTTAACGTGAACACAGTCAATAGATGGCAGTGTGAGCCAGAGTCAGACACGTCCTGGCTGCCTTTACTATCTGCCTCTCACACGTCCTGGCTGCCATTACTGCCTCCCACACCCGCATGTTTTCTCTTCACTGTTGTTTGTGTACATAACAGCAACTATTGCTTCCTCTGGCTCAGCACAATGTCCAACAAGTACCCAGTTCAAGTCAGGATGAGAGAGATGTCTAAACAGGAAGAGATCTTGCTGAAGAGGAAGCGTGAGATAGAGAGGAAGATGAAGGAAGCCCAGCAAGCTGCTGATGGCAGTAAAGCCAAGAAAACAAACCCTCCATTACCCAAGAAACCTCCAGGAAGTATATCGCACTCTTCTAGTCCTAGGTAATTATTTAATATACGGAATGACGGCTGCTGTTAACTCACAATATTATATATATTATTATATATTATATTATTATGTTATACTACTGCTCGGTGCAACTCACATTGTTGCACAATAGAAATAAATCATGGGGTTATTTTAAGTAAGATAAGATTTCGTTCGAATTTTTAACCCCGGAGGGTTAGCCACCCAGGATAACTCAAGAAAGGCAGTGTGTCATCGAGGACTCTGTCCGTCTTATTTCCATTGGGTTCCTCAATCTTGTCCCCCAGGATGCGACCCACACCAGTCAACTAACACCCAGGTACCTACTTGCTGCTAGGTGAACAGGTCAACAGGTGTAAGGAAATGCATCGAATGTTTCCACCTTGCTGGGAATCGAACCTGTGCCCTGTGTGTGTGAATCGAGAACTTTGGCAGCCCGGCCAAGGGTAATGTACACTTTTATTATACAAGACAATTGTAATCACCCAAAACTTGTGTAATTGTACCTAAACATATTTAACTGTAAAACCAATTCAAACCATTAATCAGCCTGCAACAATATATACTTCATTGCTATGAAATTATTAATTGCCTATGGGCTATATGACCCTTATGGGTTTAGTGCTTAGTTATGGTTATAATAATATTGCCTATGAAATGTATAATTTATTTCTGGAATTAAAAATAGTGTTTAAAGTGCACTTGATATATACTTAAGTTTGTATTTAGGCATCATGCATAATTTGAAACTCACAATGGTTTCATATAATAAATTATTTCAAATTTAACCTAGGATAACCCATGAAAATAAGTGTGATTTGTTGCTGTTAGGGTTAAAAATGTAAAAAAAAAAAAAAAATCCAGTCATATTGACTTGAGGTCCTGGTCTAAGTTGCTTGATAATTTATTCCTTAAAATATTTAATATGTTGATATAGTATGTGAAAGTTGTAAAAAAAATAACCAAACTAATGAAACCCAGTGGAACCCACCCTTTAACCCTTTGACTGTCACAGGCCCCTTTCTGAAACTGTCATTCTATGTCTCAAAATATTCAAAAAAAAAAATTGTTGTTTCTTACTAAAATGTTAGGATTATTTTACTGAGTGTTTTAAGTCTAAAAAAATTTTTTTGCCATCAGTATTTACCGAGATATAGAGGTGCAAAGTTGGCAGAAAATGAGTGGCGTATGGCAACAGCGGCAAATGCCACCCACCCGGTATTCTTTTATTTACTCCAATTCGAAGGTTTCTTGTATTTTCCAACATTTTTCTTTTCTAAGTAACTTATGTGACCTGTGAGACCAAAGTAAGGTGCATTGTTCAAATATACACTCATTGTTTACAACACAATAACTGAACAAACATTATCACTATTAGATTGTGTATAAAACTTGTTTACACAGACAAACAATACAAAACATTGTTAATTACTATTGTTCCATAATATATATACATATGTACAGTCACTGAACACTTTCCTAGAACTACTGCAGCTTGTGGAACTCTTTGAAACATGGGTATATGCAGAGTGGCACTTGACACTCCTCACACACACAACGAGTGTCTCTACTTGTTTGTGGGTGTTTTGTGGTATGTCCACATACAAAACGCCTCTTCTAAGCACTTTTCTTGAAAGCAGTAGGAGGCAGTTGTATGGGGTAGTGATCACCAGGCCTCAAACAAGATGGCATGTGTTGGTAATTTCATGGGCGCTGGTCTATTGCAGGTGTTGCTCCTTGGTACTTGGCGATTATTTGTCTGATGACTGACAAACAAAATTCGCCATATTTTGGTTTGTTGTTGGTCCTCAACTTGTATATGTTATATACCACTTATAACTCTTGCGTACACAATCAGCAAACCCAATCTGCATATCACATTTGTCCACTAAGCGCAATATTGAGGTTGTAGTCCATGACAGCTGCAGGTTTTAGAATGGGTTCGTTGGTCTCTCTATTGTGCCTGCCAGTGTGTGCCATTTTGTTTCGGTGTACTGATGTCAACAATGTGACATCACGTTTGTCATGCCACCGAAATGCCTTGATGTCATTGGCAGCTAAGGCCTGCACCTCACCTCTGCGAGTGCCAGCATCAAGCCTTGGCATATGCTTACGATTACCACGCACTGTGCCACACATGTCTGTCATGTTCACTCGCAAGAAATCACTGAGTATTTGGCTTGTGTACCAGTTATCAGTATATAATGTATGCCCCTTACCAAGATATGGTTCCATCATTATTCGAACCACATCACCAGAGATACCCAATAACTTCCTGGTATCTCTCAATGTATTACTGCTAGTGTACACAATGATATCCAAAATGAGACCACTTTTGCAATCACACAGTACAAATAACTTTATACCAAAGCATTTCCTCTTACTTGGTATGTATTGCTTGACGTGAGAGTCTTCCTTTGAATAAAATCAGACTCGTCAGTAACAAGCTTCCTGAAGGGATAAAAATACATGCAACACTTCCTGAAGGGATAAAAATACATGCAACACTTTTGTTTCAGGTACATAAACACATTTCTGATCGTGTATAACCTGTCGCTTCTGTCAGACCTTGTTTTGTCTGAAAAGTGTAACATATGTAACAGTATCAAAAAACAATTCACACCTATAATGTCACTAAAACCTGGGGTTGAAATCAGGCATTCTGTTGCCCAGTATGTGGTGACAGTGTGCTTATACACATTGTGGCAAAAAACAGGTACATCTCTGCCACAGTTGTCCTTCCACTGGTGTAGCCGTGATCTTGGTGAGAGAATTGTACTTGCCATGGTGTACTCATAGTATGTGTTGGTTTCCCTGACAATAATGTCCGTCAGGGGTTCATCGAAGAATAACTGAAAGCATTCCAGTTCAGTAGCATTGTTCCCAAGTGTACACGATGGCCGTATTCCACTTTGTGTTTCATCAAAGTCATGGGGACTGGGAACAAACTCGTCACCTTGCTGCCAATCCCAGATGTGGTCTGCTGGTGGGTTCTGGATATTGAAATGTGGTTGTGGTTGTGCAGGTTGTGGGAGTGTGGGGTTGGGTGAGGCTGGTTGTAGTTGTGCAGAGTCAGCAGCGTCGGTAGTAGCGTGGCCCGCTGCTGGTGCCACATGACTCGTGCCACCATCACTATCACCACCACCTGCTGCCTCACTTGCATCATTCATACCCATCGTAACAATATCGTCATCTTCACTATTAGGTCGTGGTGTAGGGCCACGGGATGTGCTCCGAGATTTACTCCTTCCCCTTGGAACAGCATATGACACACTACCAGACCGCATGCTACGTCGTATATACTGCCGCTTCACTGGGGAATATTCACCGTCACTGTCACAACTAGAACTGCTTTCAATAGCTTTGAAATCACTATCACTTTCACTGCTCACATCTGAGTCTTGTACACTGGCAAATAGTTTCCTCTTTCGTCCTGGTACAGGTGAACGTGAACGAGCCGGCCCCAGCACCAGAGGTGGAAGGTCGTGGGTCATCTGGGTTTTCATCACTAATTACATTATCCTGGGCACTGTTTTCGGTCACACCCACTTGAAAACCATGGAATTCACTTTCACTGACCCTTCTATCGCTGTTAGAGCTATCACTTGGGAACAAAAGACCTCCAATCCGCTGAGGAGTGAGGCACTTCTTACCGTGAGGCATAGTGAAAATGGACTACCAAGATGGCGTTCCCACAATGCACCACTGAGTCCCAGATTTTTTTTCACAGGGTGCACACCCACCACTCAGACCCATTCTCTCTTGTGTAGGCCTACCAGCTTTCTCCTGCTTGATTTGAAGTTGCTAGAATTTACGCGCATAAATACAGTGGACGCCCAACATTCAATGGCATCGACATTCGATAAATCCGACATTCAATTCATTTTAACGCAAAAATATTGCCTCGACATTCGATGGAAAACCCGACATTCTATACGATTCGTATGAGACGTGTCCACGTGTGGCCTGAACTGCCCCGTGTGTGCCAGTGTTTACAAGCCAGCCACTGTGCGCACATCTAAGGATACATTCGGTACATTCCATATTATCCATATTATCACTGTTTTTGGTGCTTGTTTCTGCAAAATAAGTAACCATGGGCCCCAAGAAAGCTTTTAGTGCCAACCCTTCGAGAAAAAAGGTGCTAATGACTATTGAAATGAGGAAAGAGATAATTGCAAAGTATGAAAGTGGAGTGCGTGTGTCAGAGTGCATGATTTGGTAAAGAAATTGCCTGCAATTAGTGGTGATGTGAGTGAATTTAAGGCCAGCAAAGGTTGGTTTGAAAGATTTAAGAATCGTAGTGGCATACACAGTGTGGTAAGGCATGGTGAGGCTGCCAGTTCAAGTCCTAATGGAAGGGGATTCCCCTTCTAAACACTAACACCATCCACACACTCCCCTCCTCCCATCCCATCAATCATCACCAGATCTTCATTAAAGGTAAGTGTCAATTATTCTGTTGTTATTAATCTATTGTTATTGTAATTATTCTATTGCATTAAACTTAATATTTCATGTGGTAAAAATTTTTTTTTCGTACTTTTGGGTGTCTTGCACAGATTAATTTGATTTCCATTATTTCTTATGGGGGGAAATTAATTCGACTTTCGATATTTTCAACATTCGATGGCTCTCAGGAACGGATTAATATCGAATGTCGGGGGTCCACTGTATGTCCGAAACAGTGGCGCATAAGATGTATATATACAACCGAAACAGTCAAAGGGTTAATAACCTCATGTTACTTAATTAACCTTTGTAGGTTTATATAGGCACAGGTACACAAAGTACAATTATTATATACTATAGTGTAAATTGCCTAGGATAACCAGTGGTGGGTTTGGAAATGGCAAGTTTTTGTTTGCTTGATGCATCTTTTTTACACTACTGTGATTGGCCTGGCACAGTACACTACTCAGTACTAACTGTTGAGTAGCTCTGGTCTGCTGCAGATGCCAAATTAACTATTTTGGTCATTGTTTACTTTTTTGCCTGGGAAAGAAATCCACTTGTGTGCTAAAATATCATCCATGCAATGCATTTTAGAGGAAAAATATTTGTGGAAATTTATTAGATAACAGGAAAAATACAAATGACATTTATGTAATTTCTTTATTAAGTAGGTTCTGCAATGAAAGTTGTGTTTTGGAAAATAGGTTTTATTTTGATAAGTAAATTTAATAACTTAATCCAACTTGCCCAACCAAAACATTCCTAACCTAGGTCAGTTGTAAAATTGTTAGTTAAGCTAGGTCTTTCCTTATAGGCACTAAATATGTATACAGGCACTCCTCGCTTAACAACCGAATTCCGTTCCTACGGCTAGGTCGTTAAGCAAATTGGTTGATAAGCGGCATCAGAGTTATCAGTAGGGTTATCAGGAGCTGTAGAGGGCCTGGGTAAGGGAGATGACGGCGAGAAAATGGAAGGACTTGTAGGGATAGGGGATCCAGGGTGTAGAAGAATCCCATTTGTGTGGTCTACTTTGTAATTTTCTTTTTTTCTTCATCAGTTTCATGATAGTATCATAAAAGCTAATTTGCCATTACATTTTCATGAACTATTCAACATTCTGGTCCATACCCTCTAGTTCTAATATAGCCGCATTCACTTTTGAGAACACACTGGCTAACCCCTTTATGATGATCTTTTGTACCTCTTTCAGTCTTTCCTGCTCTTCCTCTTCCAAGTGCTGCTGCACTTCGAACTCTATTAAATCATTGTTAGTTAGCTCTCCCTTGCCATATTGCACTAATTTGTCAAACTATTCAAAATTATTCACCAAACATTTTAGGCATTTTTCCCACTTGCCTTGCATACACTTTTCTGTCACTCACTGCTGATACTCTGATTGTGCAGGTTGAATCTTCGACAAAACCATCCGTGGTTTGCCGTAAATGTTTCCGTCGATTCTTCACCTTTGCACACCTTCAAGGTCTCAAAGATACCGCATGTCTTTGCTTATACAGTGGACCCCCAGTTTACGATATTTCATTCCAGAAGTATGTTCAGGTGCCAGTACTGACTGAATTTGTTCCCATAAGGAATATTGTGAATTAGATTAGTCCATTTCAGACCCCCAAACATACACATACAGACGCACTTACATAAATACACTTACATAATTGGTCGCATTGGGAGCTGATCGTAAACCGGGGGTCCACTGTATTATTAAAAAGTTCATCAGCATTCTTTTTTGTATCTGGTCGTCAAACCAGATTGCCAGTAATTTCTCCATTTCATGAATGAGACCTTTCTGCTGCCTAGTTATAGCTTTAAATCCTGTTGATACTTTCACTGCCTCTTTCACTCTATCCTTTTAGATCGTTGAAATGGTCAAATGTGCCAGCTCAAGTCGCGTGCTGTCACTTAACTTACTCACCAGTAGAAGACATGACATTTAATGATGTTAAGTTCCAGCTGCTTAGGTATGGAAAGAATGAAGAACTCAAAAGTAACACTGTACACAAAACTCAACAGGGTCACCAAATAGAACGAAAGGAACACTTAAAAGACTTGGGAATAATTATGTCAGCTGACCTTTGTTTTAAAGAACATAATAAGACAAAGATCACGACAGCCAGGAGGATGACGGGGTGGGGTTTTGAGAATTTTCAAAACAAGATTAATAATGCCAGTGGTGATACTCTTCAAATCGCTAGTGCTCCCTCATTTAGAATACAGTGGAACGTTGACTTAAGAGTGCCCCATCATAAGAGTTTTTTGAAATATGAGCTGTCACTCGGTCAATTTTTTTTGCTCCGAGTTACGAGCCAAAATCCAAGTTACGAGTGAGTTTCCCCCTCAAGGGAGGTTCCTTAATGCTGATGTGGGGCACTTGATCTAGGGAATTGAATCTGTTCTCCAGTTCCCTAAATTAAGCCTGAATACCTTCCATCCCCTCCCCCCACAGGCATTGTATAATCCTATGGGTTTAGTGCTTCCCATTATAATAATAATGAGCGAGCTTCAGAACGCTGCCACTAGTTGGTGCAGCGATGCCACATCTGCTGAGCAGGGCACGTATTTACCTCGCTGTGGAAGCATTTCTCTTGTGTTTTACTTGTGTTTTGTGCAGTTATTTTGCCAAATTTCTTTTTTCTAACCATGGGTTCTAAGAAAGTAAGTGCAAAGGACAGTGCTGAGTAGAAAAAGTGGGTGATGTCCATGGAATTAAAGCATGAAATCATAGATAAACACAAGCGAGTTTTGTGGGTTGTAGCATTAAGAGTGTAGCAAGTAAGTTAAGTGATAAAGCGATAGAAAAAGGATGAAATGAAACGAACTCCTCCAATGTTGTTGGTAGGTAAGACAGGAGCAACAGTTAGGCAACTTTATTTGGAAATATTTCACCTACACAGTAGGCTTTTTCAGTCGAGTACAGAAAGAAGGCAGGAACAGTAGAGATGTGAAGACGATATAATCAGTCCATCACCCTTGAAGTCGTAAATTTGAGGTTGTCGGTTCCTCAGCCTGGAGTAGTTCTGTTTCATAGTCTGAAACAATCTGAAGAAACAAGCAACAGTGTGAAGATTTATACTATACTGTCGGAAGGAGAGGTGCAGAGTGGTAGAAGAGAGAATGTAGTCATTGAGAGGTCATGTCCCTCTCAGAGCCAACAATTCTCACTTGAAAAAGTTGTCTAAGGTGTTTTCTCTTCTGTATCAAGATGCCATTGTGTTGCAGTGTCTGACAGAGTGAATATCAAAATGGTATACAATACCGACAGGTTGGTATGTAAGAGACATGAGCAACAGTTAGGTAACTTTATTCCGAAATGTTTCCCCTACATGGTAGGCTTCTTCAGTCTAGTACAGAAAGTAGGCAGGAGTAGTAGAGATGTGATGATGATGTAATCAGTCCATCACTCTTGAAGTTGTAGATTTGAGGTTGTCAGTTCCTCAGCCTGTAGTAGAGTTCTATTCCATAGTCTGAAACAATCTGAAGAAACAAGCGACAGTGTGGAGACTTGTATACTGTCGGAAGGAGAGGTGCAGAGTGGTAGAAGAGAGAATGCAGTCACTGAGAGGTCACATCAATGTGGATTTGTTAGTTGTCATCCAGGTAGGTATCTTTCCAAAATCAATATTAACTGTATTGTTGAGCACACCAGGATCTTTATTTGGGACGACAGAAGTTGTCTTCAAATAAATTGGTTTAAGTTCCTGTGAAGCATTAGGAAGATAGTAGATACAGATGAGGAATAGCAGAGGGCCTAGGACTGCCCTGAGGCACCCCATAGCAGACTTAAAAGCATTAACAACAGCTTTTTATCATGTGGGATGATACAAAAATAAACACGAAAGTCACCTTAAAAATCAAAATCTTTATTTCTGATAGAGGATACAGAAAAATTGCAAGAAAATATAAGCAGGTCTTCAGTGGGCAATAGAGAATAGCATGTCAGTGGTGGCACGTTCCAACTGCTCGTACACGGTAAGAATGAAGATCTCAAAAGGGCACTGTATACAAAATGCAAGAGGACCAATTAATACTTTGAAGGGATCCTGTGAAAAACCTAGGTGTAGTAATGTCAGCTGACTTATCTTTGGAAATAATAAAGTAAATGTCATGAGACTAGGAAAAGGATGCAGTGGATAATGAGAACTTTTAAAGCAAGGAGGTTATGCCAGTGGTGACACTTTCAATCATTTGTGTTCTCGATCAGAGTACAGTGCTATTGATGGCTCCATTCAGTGCCGAATCACCCAGGTTGTGAGAGCTAGCAGACTGCCAACAGCAACAGCCCAGTTGAATGACCAACATGGGTTCAGGGCAGGTCGCTCCTGCCTCTCGCAACTACTGGATCACTATGACATGGCCTTGGATGCACTGGAAGAAAATCAGAATGCAGATGTAATATACACAGACTTTGCAAAAGCATTTGACAAATGCGATCATGGCGTAATAGCCCATAAAATACGTGCTAAAGGAATAACTGGGAAAGTGGGGAGATGGATCTTCAACTTCCTAACAAATCGAACATAAAGAGTAGTGGTCAACAGAGTTAAGTCGGAGGCTGCCATAGTGAAGAGCTCTGTTCCACAAGGCACAGTACTTGCCCCCATCTTATTCCTTATCCTCATATCAGACATAAACAGAGATATACACCACAGCACCATATCATCCTTTGCGGATGATACTAGGATCTGCATGAGGCTGTCATCTGCTGAGGACGCGGTTAATCTCCAAGAAGATACAAACAAAGTTTTCCAATGGGCAACGGTAAACAATATGATGTTCAATGAGGACAAATTCCAACTACGTACTCCGTTATGGAAAACTGGAGGAGATAATAACTAGAACAGAGTATGCTACTGACTCCGGCCATACAATAGAGCGGAAAACTAATGTAAGGGACCTGGGAGTAGTAATGTCTGAGGATCTCACTTTCAAGGATCACAACAGTGCCACGATCGCACGTGCAAAGAAAATGATAGGATGGATAATGAGAACTTTCAAAACGAGAGATGCCAAGCCCATGATGATCCTTTTCAAATCACTTGTTCTCTCTAGGCTGGAATACTGCTGTACATTAACATCTCCATTCAAAGCAGGTGAAATCGCAGATCTAGAGAGTGTACAGAGATCCTTTACTGCACGTATAAGTTCTGTCAAGCACCTTAACTACTGAGAACGCTTGGAAGCACTTGACTTGTATTCGTTGGAACGCAGGAGGGAGAGATGTATCATAATCTACACTTGGAAAATCTTGGAAGGAATGGTCCCAAATCTACACACAGAAATTACTCCCTACGAAAGTAAAAGACTGGGCAGGCGATGCAAAATGCCGCCAATAAAAAGTAGGGGCGCCATTGGTACACTAAGGGAAAACACCATAAGTGTCCGGGGCCCAAAACTGTTTAACAGCCTCCCATCAAGCATTAGGGGAATTGCCAATAAACCCCTGGCTGCCTTCAAGAGAGCTGGACAGATACCTAAAGTCAGTGCCGGATCAGCCGGGCTGTGGCTCGTACGTTGGACTGTGTGCGGCCAGCAGTAACAGCCTAGTTGATCAGGCCCTGATCCATCGGGAGGCCTGGTCATGGACTGGGCCGCGGGGGCGTTGATCCCCGGAATAACCTCCAGGTAACAAGGAAGACTGGTCCCTGGCCAGCCAAAGAGACTAGAAAAGCCCTTGAAACCAGTCATGGGTATAAAAATATTCATAGTTTTCATACACCATTTGCACTTCTGTGCTGAAAAATAAATACACCTCATAAAGAAAAAAAAAATTAATAACCTATGTTGCAGATGTTTATCCAAAACTTGTATATAGCGTAGTCTAGTCTATGCCTAGTGTGGAATTCAGTGACTGAGAGCAGGGCCTCTGGCTTACCACTCAAGTGTGAGGATCTCATGATGTCATAGCTAGCAAGGGAGCCTATCTATAAAGTAGTTGGAATTATCTAATTATACTACACAAGTACACAGTAACACTACTGATACCTATATGATTGTCATTATTCCTCAGAATCAGTCTTGTCTTGTGTGCAAGTAGAAATTATTCATGCCTTAAATGTATAACATCCTCTCAGTTGAATAGCTAGGATTTTTATTTACTAATTTTGTTTTTTGTATTTATAATTTTTGTGATATTGATTTTATAATTTTTCATCTGTTCTTCCACAGTGTAGCAGCAGTGCCTCAGGTGCCCAATAGATTTAGCAATGATGGTAGCTTTTTTGAACAGTTCAAGAAGTTGGCTGAAAAGCAAACAGGTAATCATGATATTATTGGTACACACACACAAAAAAACCACATGGTAGAAAGAAATATGTGATGATTTGGTCTGACTTGTGACTGTTACCTAGTCACATACTAGTTAATGGTCCAAGTTGGACTGAAACATTGTCATAAGGTTCTTTCTCTTATGTGTGGGTTGTTTGTATTGTTCCAGTCACGGTATTGTGCCTTTGTATACTTTGATATTATTGGTGTTAATATTTTGAGGTTGTTTACTTTTCAACTTTGGTAAAATTCTAATATTTCTGCTATTTTGAGCTCAATTTCAAGGACCTTTTCATTGTAAAACCAATCAAAACCATCTCAATTTCTGTAATATCTCTTCCATTCTATAAAATGAGACCAGGAAAACAAGAATACAACCATAAATACCATACAAAAATACAGTGCAAAGTTGCTGTTTTAACCCTTTCAGGGTTTCGGCTGTACTAGTACGGCTTACGCCCCAGGGTTTTTGACGTACTAGTATGCCTAAATTCTAGCGCTCTCAAATCTAGTGAGAGAAGGCTGGTAGGCCTACATATGAAAAACTGGGTCTATGTGGTCAGTATGCACAGTATAAAAAAAAATCCTGCAGCACACAGTGCGTGATGAGAAAAAAAAAAACTTTGACCGTGTTTTTGGATTAAAACACCGACTTTGCACTGTACACCTACCATCCGACTTACAACCAAGTTCGGTTCCGAGAAACAGGTCGTAAGTCGAAATGGTCGTAAGTCGAATTTTACTACTGAATATCAACAAAACATTTTTGTAATGACTTTATTTTATTGTTTTATTTGGTATTTCATGTTTCACTTTACTTTTTATGCTGTTAGTACTGTATTTTATACTGTAAGGTTTAGGTTAAACACTGTGTACAACACAAATAGTTGTTTATTTCCCAGAAATTTGGCATAAAAAACACAGTCGTAAGTCGAGCAGGTCATAATTCGGATGGTAGGTGTATTTTTGTATGATATTTATTGTTGTATTCTAGTTTTCCTGGACTCATTTCATAGAATGGAAGACATATTACAGAAATTGAGTTGATTTTGACTGATTTTACAATGAAAAGTAGCGTGAAATTGAGCTCAAAGTAGTAGAAATGTTCGATTTTTACCAAAGTTCAAAAGTAAACAAATCATGCCAAGCGTCCAATACACGTCAACTGGTGAGTCTAATATTCTTTCACAAGTGCGCTGATATTATTTATACCATTTCTACACTAATGCAGTAGTCTGCATAACAGTAAATCTTCTATTTTTTGAGAGAATAAAAATTCAAAGTGGAAAGCCAAAGAAATATAAGAGGGGCCTGGGGATATGACTAACGAATAGAGAACTTGTTATTTTAGTGCGAGGAATGTCTTTCTTGTTTATTCTGGACCCTATTTGGAAATTGGCATCTATTGAAATTTGTGTGAAATTGGCAAAATCGCTAAATGGGTGGTTTCTTGTACTCGTTCAATAGAAAAAATGGAGTTCTAGTGAAATGGTTATGATTTTTGTCGACTAGTACACTGGAATTGGCCAAAAATAGGGCTCAAAGTGGGCAAAATCGTCGAGACCGCTAACTTTGCGAGAGCATAATTCCGTAAGTTTTCCATCAAATTTCATAGGGAAAAGATTCTCTATCTTTCCATAAGGAAAAATAATTTTTTTTTTTAAATTTGGGGACCCTGAGAAGTCTCGGAGAGGGCCTGGGGACCCTGAGAGGGTTAATCCAAAAACACGGTCAGTTTTTTTTTTCTCATTACGCCGTGTGTGTGCTGCATGATTTTTTTTATGCTGCGCACACTGACCACATAAACCTATTCTTTCATGTGTAGGCCTACCAACTTTCTCTCGCTAGATTTGAAGGCGCTAGAATTTAGGCATTTTAGTATGTCAGTAACCCTGGTGCACAAGCTGTACTAGTACGTCAGAAACCCTGAAAGGGTTAATCAGTTGTCTTTACCTAAAAATATTTGTATTTTCATGCAATACCTGAATAATATTCGGACATTGCTACATCACAAGCATAGCTAATGTTAATACATAATTATTTGTACTATTATAATGTACAGCACTTGGGTTCATTAAAATTATAATTACAAAGTATCATCAACAAAGCTTTTATCATATGGGAAAAATACTATACTGAATGAGTTATATAGTGAGTTTTGTTTTTAACCTATCAGTGAGCACAAGTATTAACCCTTAACCCTTTGACTATTTTGGTCGTATATATTCGTCTTATGAGCCAGTGTTTCGGACGTATATATACTCAATAATTCTAGCGGCTTCAAATCAAGCAGGAGAAAGCTGGTAGGCCCACATGTGAGAGAATAGATCTGTGTGGTCAGTGTGCACCACATAAAAAAAATCCTGCAGCATGCAGTGCATAATGAGAAAAAAAAAACTGACCATTTTTTGGGGTTAAAACGTTGACTTTGTGGTGTATTTTTGTATAGTATTTATCGTTGTATTCTCGTTTTCATGGTCTCGTGTGATAAAATGGAAAACATGTTACAGAAATAGAGATGATTTGATTAGTTTCACGATGAAAACTGCCTTGAAATTGAGCTCAAAGTAGCGGAAATGTTCGATTTTTACCAATGTTTAGGAGTAAGCAAATCACACCACACGTCCAATACACGTCGACTGGGGAGTCTAATATTCTTTCACTAGTACACTGATATTATTTATACTATTTTTACAATAATGCAGTAGTCTGCATAACAGTAAATTTTGTATTTTTTGTATGAATAAAAAATCAAAATAGAAAGCAATAGTAATAAAGAGGGACCTAGAGATGTGACTAATGAACAGGGGATATGTTATTTTAATGCCAAGAATGTCTACATTGTTTATTCTGGACCCTATTTTGAAATTGGCATGTTTTTTTAATTTGAGTGAAATTGGCCAAATTGCCAATTTCTCACCACTTTATTGGGTGGTTCAAATCTGTAAATGGACGGTTTCTTGTACTCGACTGATAGAAAAAATGGAGTTTTAAAGAAATAGCTATGAGTTTGGTCAACCGGAACAACGGAATTGGCCAAAAACAGGGCTCAAAGTCGGCAAAATCGCCGATGCGTATGTCGCCGCGACCGCTAACTTTGCGGGAGTGTAATTCCATGAGTTTTCAAGCAAATTTCATACTTTTGGTGTCATTACCACCGGGAAAAGATTATCTATCATTTCCTAAGAAAAAATAATTTTATTTTTTTTTCCCCAAGAATTTTGTGACAGAATGAGTTTCAGAAAGGGGCTTGCAGCAGTCCAAGGGTTAAACTGTCCATACATCTACGTTCACCTGTGTGGCACTCTGAATATTTTGAAAAATAAAAATTTTTTTTTGTTTTTAAATTAAAGAGGGCAATGTTCTGTGTGGTTTAGCCCTTAACCCTTTGACTGCTTTGGTTGTATATATACGTCTTACGAGCCACCGTTTTTGACGTATGTATACTCATAAATTCTAGTGGCTTCAAATCAAGCAGGAGGAAGCTGGTAGGCCCACATGTGAGAGAATGGGTCTGTGTGGTCAGTGTACACCATATAAAAAAAATCCTGCAGCACACTGCATACTGAGAAATTTTTTTTTTTTTTTTTTTTTTTTTTTAATTGCTGACTTTGAGGTGTATTTTCGTATAGTATTTATGGTTGTATTCTCGTTTCCTTGGTCTCATTTGATAGAATGGAAAACATATTATAGAAAAAGAGTGATTTGATTGGTTTTATTATGAAAAGAACCTGGAAATGGAGCTCAAAGTAGGGGAAATGTTTGATTTTTGCCGATGTTCAAAAGTAAACAAATGATGTCATTTTCCAATAAATGTCCAAGTAGCCATTCTAATATGCAGTCATGAAGTGGTTGACATTATTTATACAATTATTACAATATTGCAGTAGTCTGCATAACTGTAAATCTTCTATTTTTTGTTTGAATAAAAATTCAAAATAGAAAGCAAGAGTAACATCAGAGGGGCCTGGAGACGTGACTAATGAACGAAGAAAATGTTATTTTAGAGCCAGGAATGTCTGCGTTGTTCATTCTGGACCCTGTTTTGAAATTGTCATATTTTTTAATTTTCGTGAAATTGCTGAAATTGCAAATTTCTGACTACGATATTGGGTAGTTGAAATCGGTAAATGGGCAGTTTCTTGTACTGAATCGATAGAAAAAAAAATGGAGTTCTAAAGAAATACCTATGAGTTTGGTCGACTGGAACAATGGAATTAGCCGAAAATAGGGCTCAAAGTGGGCGAAATTGCTGATTCGTAAATATCACCGAGGTCGCTAACTTCGTGAGAGCGTAATTCCGTCAATTTTCCATAAAATTTCGTTCTTTTGGTGTAATTACAATCGGGAAAAGATTCCATCATTTCATTTTTTTTTTTTTTTTTACACCAGGCGACACCTCAGAATTTGGGGTTGCGACAATCAAGGGGTTAAACTGTCCAAATGTAGATCTACGTTCACTTGCGTGGTGCTCCAAATATTTTGAAAAATAAAAAAAAAAGAAACTTTTTTTTTTTTTTCTTTTAAAATGAAGAGCACATTTTTCTACATGTTGTAGGATTAAAAAAAAATTTAGGGTCAGTACTTATCGAGATACAAGATCGTGAAGTTGGCTCTGGATGCTCACCTTACGGCAGCATCGACTCCTGCAGCTTGCAGAAGTGCTGCCATATACCTTTTTTTCTTGTTTAATTTATATATTTTTTATGTTGTGATAATTACAATTTATAATAGTTCCTGTAATTTCATTGCCTGTTTTTGTTCTGACACTAATATTAGGTACTGAAATAGTGCTCAAATAGTCACAATCACATTGACAGGTGAACATTTACACCTGCCTGGGTTATTTACTATTGTCTAGAAATATATACAAAGTATTTATAGGTCCCAGCAATGTTTTAGATACCCTGGCATATACCTTGAAGCATGGTGTTATGAAAGGCATCCCTATACTGTTGACAGTCTAGTGACATTTGATAAATGCCCACTGCTCCAGCTAACCCTCGCTGTATTTATCACTGTTACACACAAACATGTCTCTCTATGTCTGTCTCTGCCTATTTCTTTATCTGCCTGTCTGTCTATCTGCTTGCTTGTATGTCTCTGTTTATGTCTTTGTCTGCCTGGAGTATATGTATATTGCACTCCTTGAAGAATTGTGTTATGACATCTGTTATCAGCTCGGTGACATTTGATAAATGGGTGCTCGGGGAACCCTGGCTTTATTTGTTGTCACTGATACAAACGTGTTTCTGTCTATCTGTGTATCTATCTGTCTGTCTATCTTTGCCTGGAATTTTTAGTTTATCCTAGGTTATTTACACAATCTATAACTGTACTTATGTGTACATGTGAGACAGAGATGTAGACAGGGTGATAGATGCAGATAGACCGAGGTATAGACATATAGATAGAGATAGATATATATATATATATATATATATATATATATATATATATATATATATATATATATATATATATATATATATATATATATATATATATATATATATATATATATATATATATATATATATATATATATATATATTATATATATATATATATATTATATATATATATTATATATATATATTATATATATAAATATAATATAATATAATATAATATAGAGAGAGAGAGAGAGAGATGTAGACATAGCCAGAGACAGCCAAAGCAAGCCAGCCGGACAGCCTGCCGAATACATAAGAACATAAGAAAGAAGGAACGCTGCAGCAGGCCTACTGGCCCATGTAAGACTAAGTCCATGTCACCCCCCCCCCCCAGCTTAGACCAATGATCCACCTAGTCAGGTCACAGCCACTGAAAGAAGGAGCACGACATCTGACCCAGTAGCACAAGCTAGTCTGGTCCAACTCACACCCACCCACACCCACTCATGCATTTATCTAACCTATTTTTATTTTCCTTTTAAAGTGTGTGTGTGTGTTAATATGACATGACGTCAGTGAATCCCTGGTGTTTGCCATGCTATTTGCTCTAGCTGGTGTTCAGTTGAACGGGTGCTCCCACAAGGTACTAAGTGACCCCAGATTTTTTTCATAGTGCGCACACCGAGTGCACAGACCCATTCTTTCATGTCTAGGCGACTCTGGCCTATCGTACCAAATTTGAAGGAATGACAGATAAAACGTTGCTCTACGTTTGGGGCCCACTGCACATGAACGTATATCTACGTGTGGACAGTTTAAGGGTTAAGAACATTAAAAAAAAAGTGAAGAAAAGTGAAATTAGGAAGCAGAAATGTATAGTGAATAATCAAGGATTGGACTATGGACCTGCTCTGCATGGGTCAGTATGCCTGTTGCAGTGTTCCTTCTTTCTTATGTTCTTATTGAGCACTCAAGTCTATAGAGGAGTCATGTGCATAGATTTTCCTAACTAGTTGTCAGTAAGATAGTTAAGAGTAAGCATAAGTCCCTAACTTGTCTTTTTTCTCTCCCGGCATCATTGGGACCTGTAGTGTGCCGGATTACTGAGTTTGCCGGATTACAGAGTGGTTAGGTTAGAATACACTTAATAAAATTAACCAACTTGACTTGCACAAAGTTCATTGAACATCGGCAAAAATCGAACATTTCCGCTACTTTGAGCTCAATTTCAAGGTACTTTTCATCATGAAAGCAATCAAAATCATGTCTATTTCTGTAATATATCTTCCATTCTATCAAATGAGTCCAAAAAAAATGAGAATACAACCATAAAAACCATACAAAAATATACTGAAAAGAGGCGGCTAATGGCTGAGAAGTGAACTCCCTTATTTATCGTCCGTCTTTTTTATTTTTGTTGTACATTAAGAAGCATCTTTCCATCATACATTGACCAAGTTTCAATGAGACAGCCCAACAAACAACCGAGAAAAAAAAAATATTTACCAAAAATCATATATGGCAGGCCCAAGCCAGGTACTGGTAATAAGTCACTTTGTCTGACTTCTGGGTTATCCTTGGTTCTCTATACATACGCTACTATGTATGATATTCTGTGTAACTGTATTTGTGTATACCTGAATAAACTCATTTACTTCTAGTCTGTCAACTGAGTACAAGAAGCCCCCCATTCACTTATTTCAGCTACCCAATAAAGTGGTCAGAAATTGGCAATTTGGCCGATTTCACACAAATTTCAACAGATGCCAGTTTCAAAATAGGGCTCAGAATAAACAATGCAGACATTCCTGGCCCAAAAATAACATTTTCTCTGTTCATTAGTCACGGCTACAGGCCCCTCTATATTTCTGTTGCTTACCATTTGGAATTTTTATTCACAAAAAAATAGAAGATTTACTGTTATGCAGACTGCTACATTATTGTAATAATTGTGTAAATAATATCAACCTATTCTTGACGCCGTATTGGAATTTGGACTGGCAGGCGGACAGGTATTGGACGGTGACGTCATTTGTTTACTCTTGAGCTTTGCTAAAGAATAGAACATTTTCGCTACTGTGAGCGTAATTTCAAGGTACTTTTCATTATGAAAGCAATCAAAATCTTATCTATTTCTGTAATGTATCTTTCATTCTATGAAATGAGACCGAAAAAATGAGAATATAACCATAAAAACCATACAAAAATATACCACTAAGCGGCCGCTAATGGCTGAGAAGTGAACTCCGCTATTTACGGTCTGATTTCTTTAATTTTTGGTGTATGTTAAGAAGTATCTTTCCATCATACATTGCCCATACTTCAATAAGATAAGCCAACAAACAACTGAGAAAAAATATAATAATAATAATAATAATAATATCTTTATTTACTACACATACATGTACATGGGATACAGACACGGCTGACATCAGTGACATACTACTAGTACAGTATATAGAAAGCCGCTTGTTATGCCGAGTATTTCAAGAAAATTAGGTCAGTGTCCCAGGATAACACCCACACTAGTCGGCTAACACCCAGGTACCCATTTACTGATGGGTAAACATAGACAACAGGTGTAAAGAAACACGCCTAATGTTTCTACCCTGGCTGGGAATCGAATATTTACCAAAAATCATATATGGCTAACCCAAACCAGGTACTAGAAATAAGCCACGTTGACTTTTTTGGGTTATCCTAGGTTCTCTACACATATGCTGCTGTGTGTGTGATAATCTATATAGAGAAAATAACTTTTTTTGTTTCAGGTTTATGGTTTCAGTTACAGTTAGCCCTGTGCTATACTCTGTTTTCTCTAATATAAGCCCTAAGACAGGGATAGGAGAATGGTATTTGTATACCATATCCTCTTCATTCCTCCGTCGAACTGCTTGGTATTATGCCAAATATTATTTATTCTGGAGTATTTAACATGTTTTATGTTATTTATATTGTTTATTATGTCATATTAGATTAATTTTGATAGGCAAATAAGCTGTAGTGTTGATATTAGCGTAATAATAAAGCATATTCTCCTGCATTATGAGACTGAGCTCACGGCAACCGACGGTGGCTTCAAAGCCACCTTATCTTTAATGGATAATGTACTGTGTAGGTGCTTTACACAATGAGAAGCATTTCTTTTATTCATTGGAACCATGGCTAGGGCTAAAAGTAAGCAGGTTAAAACAATAAATGGAGAAAAAGAAATTGGAATGACTTATGCAGCAAGTAGCGCCACCAAACAGTACCAGCAGGTTGGTGTGGCGACCCTGGAAATTTGAAATTATGCTAGCCAAAATTAGTGCCGAATAACTGAAGGAACCGAATAACTGATTGCCGGATTTGTGATGGCGGACCTGTACTTGTTTTTATGTTTTCTCTTTTTGCACACATTGCATTTCTGTTGAGATTTCTTATGATTATGTGTCTTTCAGATGTAAAAGTGGAGACTCCATACTCTACAGACAAGTGCAAATCCTCACGACCAGTTACAAACAAACTGAAAGCCTTTAACCAAATTCCTCCACCAAGAACCTTGAATCCTGCCCATTCAGTGTTACAGGGACAAGATTACACGTCCTTCTCCAGTCTAGATGTTGAAAAGGTTAAGACAGAATTTGAATTTAAAGTAAGTACAGTAATTTAAAATTTAAGAATTATATACTCTTTTTTGTATATATGGGTGGGAAACAGTGTACAGTAATTTAAAATTTAAGGATTACTTGTTTTTTGTATACATAGTAAGAAACAGTCACTGAATTAAAAAAAAAAATACAGTACTGTACCTAATGTCTTGCTTTGTAATTTTTTTTTTTTTTTTTCAACAAGTCGGCCGTTTCCCACCGAGGCAGGGTGACCCAAAAAAAAAAAGAAAGAAAATCCCCAAAAAGAAAATACTTTCATCATCATTCAACACTTTCACCACACTCGCACATTATCACTGTTTTTGCAGAGGTGCTCAGAATACAACAGTCCAGAAGCATACACATATAAAGACACACAACATATCCCTCCAAACTGCCAATATCCCAAACCCCTCCTTTAAAGTGCAGGCATTGTACTTCCCATTTCCAGGACTCAAGTCCGACTATATGAAAATAACCGGTTTCCCTGAATCCCTTCACTAAATATTATCCTGCTCACACTCCAACAGATCGTCAGGTCCCAAGTACCATTCGTCTCCATTCACTCCTATCTAACACGCTCACGCACGCTTGCTGGAAGTCCAAGCCCCTTGCCCACAAAACCTCCTTTACCCCCTCTCTCCAACCCTTTCGAGGACAACCCCTACCCTGCCTTCCTTCCCCTATAGATTTATATACTTTCCATGTCATTCTACTTTGATCCATTCTCTCTAAATGACCAAACCACCTCAACAACCCCTCTTCTGCCCTCTGACTAATACTTTTATTAACTCCACACCTTCTCCTAATTTCCACACTCCGAATTTTCTGCATAATATTTACACCACACATTGCCCTTAAACAGGACATCTCCACTGCCTCCAACTGTCTCCTCGCTGCTGCATTTACCACCCAAGCTTCACACCCATATAAGAGTGTTGGTACTACTATACTTTCATACATTCCCTTCTTTGCCTCCATAGATAACGTTTTTTGACTCCACATATACCTCAACGCACCACTCACCTTTTTTCCCTCATCAATTCTATGATTAACCTCATCCTTCATAAATCCATCCGCCGACACGTCAACTCCCAAGTATCTGAAAACATTCACTTCTTCCATACTCCTCCTCCCCAATTTGATATCCAATTTTTCTTTATCTAAATCATTTGACACCCTCATCACCTTACTCTTTTCTATGTTCACTTTCAACTTTCTACCTTTACACACATTCCCAAACTCATCCACTAACCTTTGCAATTTTTCTTTAGAATCTCCCATAAGCACAGTATCATCAGCAAAAAGTAACTGTGTCAATTCCCATTTTGAATTTGATTCCCCAAAATTTAATCCCACCCCTCTCCCGAACACCCTAGCATTTACTTCCTTTACAACCCCATCTATAAATATATTAAACAACCATGGTGACATTACACATCCCTGTCTAAGACCTACTTTTACCGGGAAGTAGTCTCCCTCTCTTCTACACACCCTAACCTGAGCCTCACTATCCTCATAAAAACTCTTTACAGCATTTAATAACTTACCACCTATTCCATATACTTGCAACATCTGCCACATTGCTCTTCTGTCCACTCTATCATATGCCTTTTCTAAATCCATAAATGCAATAAAAACTTCCCTACCTTTATCTAAATACTTTGTAATACATATATAAAATTTAAATTGAAAAAAAGTAGTAGAAATGTTTTCATTGTTTTATTAGTGATTATCAGCATGACATGACTGTCTTGGGGAAGATTTGAACCAAGCTATTTTAACATTTTAAAATTTTGTATTTTTTTCAGGAAGAGAGTTCAAATCAGGGAAGGAAAGAAGAACAGCCTGATTGGTTCAAGGAGGCACTTAAAAGAGCTCAAGCAAAAGCAAAACAGCTGTCTGCAGTAGCCCCTCCTGGTAAGCATAGCATCCAGTCAGTTTTTAAAGCTGTCACAAAGGGTAGGAGATGTGTAGAAAAATGTTTACTTAGAGGCATACAAGTGGAAAATACGTACAGTACTTTTTAATAAGGAACTGTTTTTGATATTTAAAAATTAAAAAAAAAAATTTAGAAGGCATGTGATAGTGGATAAGGGAGTGATGTGGTAGATGCTTCACCTGTATGGAATTGGTACAGTAGAAATATATTAAGAGAGTTTGAGTAAATCGAGGCACAGGTTTTAATATATAAAATATAAAAATAAAATTTATTTCTATAAAGAATGGTTTACAATTGGTACAACAAACATGATATTGTTGACATACTTTATTGAAATCCTCTGGTTATGCAGATCATTTTGGGCAGCTTTAAATTAACTTGGAACGACATGTAACATATAACTTATAGTGGAAGTTTTGCAAGAAGAACTTGATGAAAGTTTTAACGAGACAATTCACTATAACATTTCTGGAAGTTATTAATTTGGTCGATTACAAATGCAGATATTAATATAATATTCAATACGTACAATAAACTGAAGGTCCAAAGAATGCATAACATCTTGGATATAACTTAGCCAAGGAAACAACAGGATCGTTTTCCAGTAAAAGTAGGCCTTAAGCAGGGATGCATAATGTCACCATGGTTGTTTAATCTATCTATAAATTAGTTGTAAAGGAAGTAAATGCTGAGGAGAGATGTGGCATTAAAAGATAATGAATCTGATTCATGGAGGGAATTGTCAAAGTTGGTCATTGCTGATGACTTCTTTTGGGAAATAATGAAGAGAAGTTGTGAAGATTGATGGATGAGTTTGGGATGGTATGTGAATGAAGAAAATTAAAATGAACACAAAAATGATCAAGATGGTGAGAGTAACAAAATGTTTAGGTAAAAGAAAATTGTGCATTTGATTGGAAGGAGTATGAAGGAGGTGAGTGTATTTAGATGTTTGGGTCTGAGTAACAATGTGAACCATAGAATAGATGAAGGAACAAAGTTTATTTATAGAGGCAAAAAAAAAAAAAAGTACTAGAGTAATGTGGTGATATCAGTCTTTTTATATACGAGTCATAGATTTTTAAATGTTGTGTTGAGAAGGTATGAGGGATGACATGAAAACAGTGTTATGTGAATATTGTGCAAGGAATTTTAATATATACCATAGAATAGGGTTTGGTGTTTAACCCTTTCAGGGTTTCCGACGTACTAGTACAGCTTACGCACCAGGGTTATTAACGTACTAGTACACCTAAATTCTAGCGCCTTCAAATCTAGTGAGAGAAAGCTGGTAGACCTACATATGAAAGAATGGGTCTATGGGGTCAGTGTGCACAGTATAAAAAAATCCTGCAGCATCAGTGCGTAATGAGAAAAAAAAAACTTTGACCGTGTTTTTTGGTTTAAAACAGCGACTTTGCACTGTATTTTCGTATGGTATTTATGGTTGTATTCTAGTTTTTCTGGTCTCATTTTATAGAATGGAAGACATATTATAGAAATTAAGATGATTTTGATTGGTTTCACAATGAAAAGTACCTTGAAATTGAGCTCAAAGTAGCAGAAATGTTCGATTTTTGCCAAAGTTCAAAAGTAAACAAATCATGCCAAGCGTCTATTACACATCAACTGGTCAGTCTGATATTCTTTCACAAGTGCGCTGATATGATTTATACCATTTCTACACTAATGCAGTAGTCTGCATAACAGTAAATCTTCTATTTTTTGTGAGAATAAAAATTCAAAGTGAAAAGCTAAAGAAATGTAAGAGGGGCCTGGGGACGTGACTAATGAACAAAAGAAATGTTATTTTAGAGCCAGGAATGTCTGTCTTGTTTATTCTGGACCCTATTTGGAAATTGGTATCTTTTGAAATTTGTGTGAAATTGGCAAACTTGCTAATTTCTGACCACTTTATTGGATAGTTGAAATTGGTAAATGGGTGGCTTCCTGTACTCATTCAATAGAAAAAATGGAGTTCTAGTGAAAGTTATGATTTTTGTCGACTAGTACACTGGAATTGGCCGAAAATAGGGCTCAAAGTGAGCGAAATCGCTGATGCGTAAACATCGTCGAGACCGCCAACTTCGCAAGAGCATAATTCTGTAAGTTTTCCATCAAATTTCATACCTTTGGTGTCATTATGACCAGGAAAAGATTTTCTATCTTTTCATAAGAAAAAAAAAAATTATTTTCCGAAAAATTTTTGCCCCTGAGAACAAGTTTAGGAGAGGGCCTCTTGACCCTGAAAGGGTTAAGGAGAAGGAAGATGTTACAGATCAGAGGGACATTTGAATTGTAATATCTACATTGTTCTTGCAATTCAGCTGTTGACTGAATGATGGGAAGCCTTTCCTTTTATGGATAGCAGCCAATATTAAAAGTACATTTTCATATGAATGCAAATTGAAAAAAATTGATGTCTTTATTTTACACTATTTGTTGGTAATTTTTGAAGTCACTTTGGCTTTGGTACTTCTTGATATGAGCATGCTGGAGATGGTGGTAGTTTGCCAGTAGGCCAAGATACTTTGTTGCGTTTGCAATGTTTTGTGGTGTCGTAGAGGTTTTGTGGGGCTTTTTCTCTGCATACCGTGACATAATTGTTTATAAACTTAAGTGAATATTTTTGATATACACTGGCATTCTTCCTAAAGGAATTCCTGTATTATATTATAAATGATATACTATACTGACTGGTTGATGAGGAAGTCTTGCTCATTAAGTAACTCCTGACTTTACATTCTTTATCCCTCAGTAAAAGAAACTTATAAAGAGGCTGCTTTTTGTTCTATTGTGGTGCAAGTAGAAGTACATTCTTCAGGATAAATTTCATAGATATTGTCTCAATCTAAAGCTTGAAGCATTTTGGGGCATTTACTAGGAAGGAGGCCCATTTCCTACATGGCTACTTTGTCAATGACTATCTTCAGAAATTGGATACTGTATTTGTATTCATTTTCTCGGAGGACCATGTGAATATGACTTCCCTTTCGTGATCTTTTTTAACTCTCTTAAGATTATAAGTACAAAGGTGAAAAAGAAAAAATTCCTTGTAGATTTCCTCTTGGGTTATTTAGGATTTACAGCTATGAATTCCTTTAAAGAATATCAGCATGTACCAGAAACATTCACTTTGCACATTTCTGTGCTGCCTTATCAGATGCAGAAAAGGGGGTAAAAAGTCCTCAATGCTTGATTGTCCTGCTGACAGATAACACTTCTAGTAAAGTATTTTATCTGGCAACAAACAGATAGGAAATCACCTGGGTAACCAAGATGGATATGAGAATGTGCATTGACACTAGCTTTTGCTGGAGATTTAATGTGAGAGAAACCTCAATGCTGCATTGTATTCCTAAACACGGGATAGAGTAATGTAGACACAGTGAGCTTATGCACTACATTAACAATGTATGTATTTGTAATCCATAGTACTCTTAAAAAAATTGCTTTATGGCAGTTGTAATCTAGATTTGACACCATGTAACAGTATTTAACATGATTTGACTCTTTATGAAGCTACCTTATTCACTATGATGCAACTGTGTTAACCTTCAAACATGTCAGCTTTCCTCAGTGTTGTGAATGGTCCTTCTGCCCAGTCATCCACTTGCCTTGTTCTAAGAAAAATGTGTAGATTAGTCTTCAATAACACTTTCTGAATGATACTTTAGTATTTATGTAGTCTTCACATGCATTTAATGCATGTGGATAATGTTTTCTCATAATGTGAGTTTAAATAAACTTCCTCAGTACATTTCATTATTTGATGCATACCAATATGTAATCTTAGCAATGTGATGTGATACTGTTTGATGTGGAATAATAGCACTATATATAAAACAGAGCACATAGAAATGAAAAGAGGTAATTCTGAGAGGGGCTGAATGAGGATTCATCCTTATATAGCACCTCTCGAATGATTCTCTCTCATTATTGTGTTTTCTGTTTTATATACTGTACTATTATTCTGCGTAAGACAATGTGCACTCTACATGTCTATCGTAACACTATATGAGAGAGAGGTGAGAGTCTGCAATTTCTTTACACATGACTGTTTCTTAATTTCATTACAGTGGAACCTCAAATATCGAACTTTCTTTGGTCCAGAAGGTTGTTCGAGTGCCTTTACCAAATGAATTTATTCCCATGAGGAATAATGTAAATTAGGTTAGTCCATTTCAGACCCTCAAAAATACACTTATAAAAGCACTTACAAAAATACACTTACATAATTGGTTGTGTTGGGAGCAGTTCGATTTTTGAGATTCCACTGTATTTTACTTTTTGCTTCATTCCAGCTGTACAGAAAATCATCAAAGAATGGATCACTTTTTCAAAAAAAGAAAAGTTCATAAAGCACATTTTTATAAAGCAAATGATGTTTTTCCAATCTAATAAAACCTCTATTTAAATGTTTATGGCTTTAACGGACGAAATCTGTAGCCTGACAACATCTGGAAACAGCCGACTTGATCTGTTGAATCCAGAATTATCCATTATTGTTATGGTCTGCTGGGTAAATTAATTTCCAATTAAATGGACAAAGTCTATTAAATCAGAATTGTTTGTGTACAATTCTGGATCTAATGGGTAAAGTTTAACCCCAGAATTGTTAGCTATTGTTGCAGTCCACTGGGTAAATTTATTTTCAGATTTAAGTCAGTCCAGAATTGTCTATTGTTATGATCATGGAAAAGCATTACAATTTGAGTTGAATAGACATTTGGCTTTAAAAGGCATCCTACTTCCTTCATTAATCTATTGAGTTGAGGGGTCACTGGACTGTATAACATTTTGAAGAATGATAAATGTCTTTTTGGAATTGGTCTGATCAACAAGAAGCACAGTCTATCAGTTTTATGCCTAAAACAAAGCTCTGGACTTCTCTACTATCATCTAAATGGTTTTCCTGACTTGAAACCATACTATTGTTGCAAATGATTTCAAATGGCTGTTTATATTGCCTATATAAACAAAGCACCTGGGCTGGAGCAGGCATTTGTTACATCACACTGCAACTGGCACATAAATTTGGTAGTTTTTGTGGTTTATTGAATAGGTTAAAGATTTTTTCAGTCTAAAATGTTATATTGCTGGAGTTGGTTCTAATGAACCAATACAGGAATCCAGCAGCAGCCTGAAGAATGGATCAGTCAGGATGACACAAGTAGTCCTCTGAGCAGAGGCCTGCATCTTAGTCAAGGGAATCACTTCCTAGCTAGGCCAGAAAGTTCTGATCATTTATACAGGTAGCTTTCAAAGTAAAAATTTTTTATTTCTCCACTTAGTCTCCACTAGGTCTGTCCAAATTCTTTGCATACCTAGGAAGTCTGAGTAGATGTCTTGTGCAGAAAAGCTCCACAATATGCAAAGCATTTGGATATACCTGAACTAGAAGTACTAAAATAATATTGTACATAAAATATTCAAATGAAAAGTACACTTCACATGGCTGTGTGTGCGCATGCGTGTGTGCATGTGCGTACTAGTACGAGCTATTTCACACGTGACAAAAGCTGTATAGTGACTGGTTTGATCCATTGTTTTTATGGTTAAGGTAGTGCTGGGTTTCATACCCCTGGGATGAATGAAAAGTTTTTTCCATTTGATGCTCAACTGTTTTTACAAACTGGGAGAAATTGTATTCGATAATGGTGTCCTTCTAATGCCAAGTCAAATGCTACCTGCAGTTTGTGCTCATAGACTATGGAGAAAGTGGTACCTGTTGTAGTATGCATTTTTTTTTTCTATTGGACTTAAATGGCACACACATTCCCAGGGTTACTTACAATAGCATTGTGAGGTCTCAGTTCTAGATATTAATCTTCAGGAGATGCTGGCTTTCATGACCTTGTGGAGGAAATGATGTTGAAAGTGTTTTCTTTTGTGGGTCACTCTGCCTCGGTGGGAAATCGCCAGTGTGCTAATAAAAGAAAAATAAGAGACATTGGAAACTTCGAGACAGAAGACACTCGTGTAAATAAGAAAGGTCAAGCCAAGATTGGTCTCCGTGTGTGTGTGTGTGTGTGTGTGTGTGTGTGTGTGTGTGTGTGTGTACACTCGGCTAATTGTGGTTGCAGGGGTCGAGACTCAGCTCCTGGTCCTGCCTCTTCACTGACTGCTACTGGGTCCTTCTCTCCCTGCTCCATGAGCATTATCATACCTCGTCTTGAAACTATGTATAGTTCCTGCCTCCACTACATCACTTGCCAGACTACACTTCCTAACAACTGTGGCTGAAGAAATACTTCCTAACATCCCTTCGACTCTTTTGGGTCTTCAACTTCCATTTGTGACCCCTTGTTTTTGTGTCCTACTCTGGAACATCCTGTCTTTGTCCACCTTATCTATTGCACATAGTATTTTGTATGTCATTATCATGTCACCCCCAACCCTGCTGTCTTCCAGTGTCATCAGACCTATTTCCCTTAACCTTTCTTCGTAGGACATTCCCCTTAGCTCTGGAACCAGCCTTGTTGCAAACCTTTGCACTTCCTCAAATTTCTTGACATGCTTGACCAGGTGTGGGTTCCAAACTGGTGCCGTGTACTCCAGTATGGGCCTGACGTACACAGTGTACAGGTCTCCCTCAACATTCACGTTTTCAGCTTTCGTGGGCTTCACACATTCGCGAATTCCCAACCGCCAAATTCCCAGCCACCAAATTCCCAGCCGCCAAATCATATTCAAGTTTCCCACCACCTGCGAGTCCCTACTACCCTCCCACCGACCCCCGCAACTGGCAGCCAGCCCTCCCACCACTCAGTGTAGTGAGTGTTTTGTTTGTTCATTATTTGCTATTAAATTACAGTATAAATAATGTAAACACATTCATGACTGCATATTGGAATGGCTATTTGGACAGGTATTGGACGGTGACATCATGTGTTTACTCTTGAACACAGCAAAGAATCAAACATTTTTGCTATTGCTAATAATAACAATAGTAATAATAATAATAATAATAATAATAATAATAATAATAATACGATATAATTGAAGAAGGAAATTGTACAAAAATACGAGGGAGTGGTTGACATCGTCAGTGTGGCTTTGTTTATGCTGGAGTGAACATTAGTCTCCCTGCTCTTCCAAACATTTCACAATAATTCATTGTTTGGTGCTTGTAGATTGAGTGCGACTGGAGTGGTAGAGGCAGTGGTAGAGGCAGTGGTAGAGGCAGTGGTAGAGGCAGTGGTAGAGGCAGTGGTAGAGGCAGTGGTAGAGGCAGTGGTAGAGGCAGTGGTAGAGGCAGTGGTAGAGGCAGTGGTAGAGGCAGTGGTAGAGGCAGCGATAGAGGCAGTGATATTTACTAACGTATATGTTATAAATAATAATAGTACATTATGAATAACTATTATTATTATTATAAATGTTATTAATATTAACATGTACTATTATTATTTATAACATACGTATATGTTAGTAAATACCACTGCCTCACCCACCCCAATGGAAATAAGTCACTCTGTCTGACTTTATTGGGTTATCCTAGGTTCTCTACACATATGCTGCTATGTATGATAATTCTATGTAACTGTATTTGTGTATACCTGAATAAACTTACTTACACTGCCTCAACCGCTGAATTATTGTGAAATGTTTGGAAGAGCACGGAGACTAATGTTCACTCCAGCATAAACAAAGCCACACTGACGATGTGTCAACCACTCCCTCGTATTTTTGTACAATTTCCTTCTTCAATTATATCGTATTATTATTATTATTATTATTATTATTATTATTATTATTATTATTATTACTATTGTTATTATTAGCAGTAGCAGAAATGTTTGATTCTTTGCTGTGTTCAAGAGTAAACACATGTCACCGTCCAATACCTGTTCAAATAGCCATTCCAATATGAAGTCATGAATGTGTTTACATTATTTATACTGTAGTTTAATAGCAAATAATGAATAAACAAAACACTCACCACACTGAGTGGTGGGAGGGCTGGCTGCCAGTTGCAGGGGTTGGAGGGAGGGTAGTAGGGACTGGCATTGGTTGAGGAAGTGGTGGAGGCAGTGGTGGAGTCTGTGGTATTTAATAACATACATGTTATTAAAGCATAACATGTATATATTTAGTACAACTTACGACGTTTTCATGTATTTTATGATTGTTCATGGTTCAATATGTTAAGCAGTATTGTATTATATTTCCCTACAATATATTGGGGCATCAAACATTCACGGTTTTTCAACATTCGCGAGGCTCTTGATCCCCTAACCCTCGCGAATGTTGAGGGACACCTGTATAGTGACTTGAATGATTCCTTACTGAGGTATTGGAATGCTATTATCAGGTTTGCCAGGTGCCCATATGCCGCAGCAATTATCTGGTTAATGTGTGCTTCCGGCAACGTGCTTGGTATTATACTCGCCTCTAGGTCTTTCTCCTAGAGTGAGGTTTGCAGTCTTTGGCCTCCTAGCCTATACTCTGTCTGTGGTCTTCTTTGCCCTTCCCCAATCTTCATGACTTTGCATTTAGTGGGGATAAATTCTTGGAGCCAGTTGCTGGACCACACGTCCAGCTTCTCCAGGTCTCTTTGTAGACCTCTCATCCTCATCTGATTTAATTCTCATTAACTTCACATCTGCAAACAGGGGCACTTCTGAGACTATCCATTTCATCATGTCATTCACATATACCAAGAATAGCACTGGTCCCAGGACTGACCCCTGTGGGACCCTGCTCGTCACGGGCGCCCACTGTGATACCTCATCACGTAGTATGACTCGCTGTTGTCTCCGTCAGGTATTCCCAGATCAATTGCAGTGCCCTTCCTGTTATACGTGCCTGATCCTCTAGCTTGTGCACTAATCTCGTGTGAGGAACTGTGTCGAAGGCCTTCTTGCAGCCCAAGAAAATACAATCAACCCACCTCTCCCTCTCGTGTCTTGCTTCAGTTACCTTGTCGTAAAACTGCAGTAGGTTTGTGACACAGGATTTGCCTTCCATGAATCTGTGCTGGCTGTCGTTTATAACCATGTTCCGTTCCAGGTGCTCCACCACTCTCCTGATAATCTTCTCCATGACTTTGCTTACTATACACATCAGTGACACTGGTCTATAGTTTAGTGCTTCATTTCTGTCTCCTTAAAGATGGGGACTACATTTGCCGTCTTCCATACCTCGATTAGTTGCCCAGTTTCAAGGGATGTGTTGAAGATTGTGGTTAGTGGCACACACACACTTTGTCTGCTCCCTCTCTAAGGACCCATGGAGAGATGTTGTCCGGTCCCACCGCCTTTGAGGTATCAAGGTCACTTAGCAGCTTCTTCACCTCCTCGGTTGTGTGTATTTCATCCAACACTTGTTGGTATATCCCTTGTTGGTGTACTCCTCTGTTCTGTCTTCCCTGCAACCACAACTAGGTGAGTGCACGTGAGTGCATGTGCACACGTGCATGCACATATGCATGCACATGCACACAAGCGCGCACATGCGCACGCATACACGTACATTTTTAAGATAGAAACAAGGCACTACACTAGACCTGTGTCTCTGATGTGTATAGTATGCAAAATCATGGAGAAGATTATCAGGAGGAGAGTGGTGGAGCACCTGGAATGAAACAAGATTATAAAGACAACCAGCACGGATTTGTGGAAGGGAAATCCTGTGTCTCAAACCTTCTGGAGTTCTATGACAAGGTAACAGAAGTAAGACACGAGAGAGAGGGGTGGGTTGATTGCATTTTCCTGGACTGCAGAAAGGCCTTCAACACAATTCCTCACAAGAGATTAGTGCAGAAGCTGGAGGATCAGGTGCGTATAACAGGAAGGGCACTGCAATGGATCAGAGAATACCTGACGGAGGCAACAATGAGTCATGGTACGTGATGACGTATTACAGTGGGAGCCTGTGACGAGTGGGTTGCACAGGGGTCAGTGCTAGGACCAGTGCTATTTTTGATACATGTGAATGACATGATGGAAGGGATAGACTCTGAAGTGTCCCTGTTCGCAGATGATGTGAAGTTAATGAGAAGGATTAAATCGGATGAGGATCAGGCAGGACTACAAAGAGACAAGTGGTCCAGCAACTGGCTTCTCGAATTCAACCCTGCCCAATGCAAAGTCATGAAGATTGGGGAAGGGCTAAGAAGACTGCAGACAGAGTAGTATAGGCGTGGTGGACAAAGGCTGCAAAAGTCACTCAAGGAGAAAGATCTTGAAGTGACCATAACACTGAGCACGTCTCTGGAGGCACACATCAACCAGATAACTGTTGCAGCACATGGGCGCCTGGCAAACCTGAGAATAGCATTCCGACACCTTAGTAAGGAATTGTTCAAGACACTGTACACTGTGTGTGTCAGGTCCATACTAGAGTATGCAGCACCAGTTTCGAACCCACACCTGGTCAAGCACATCAAGAAATAAGAGAAAGTACAAAGGCTTGCAACAAGGCTAGTTCTGGAGCTCGGGAATGTCCTACGAAGAAAGGTTGAGGGAAATCGGACTGACGACACTGGAGGACAGGAGGGGCAGGGGAGATAAAACAACATACACAATACTGCATGGAATAGACAAGGTGGACTGAGACAGGATGTTCCAGAGAGGGGACACAGAAACAGAGGGGGTTACAATTGGAAGCTGAAGACTCAGACGAGTCACAGGGATGTTAGGAAGTACTTCTTCAGTCGCAGAGTCGTCAGGAAGTGGAATAGCCTAGCAAATGATGTAGTGGAGGCAGGAACCATACATAACTTTAAGACGAGGTATGACAAAGCGTAGGAAGCAGAGACTGAGAGACTGTGATGCGATCAGTGAAGAGGCGGGGGCCAGGAGCCGAGTCTAGACCCCTGCAACCACAATTAGGTGAGTACACCCCCCCACACACATCCACCCCCCCACACACACACACACATCCACCCCCCCACACACACACACACATCCTCCCCCCCACACACACACACATCCTCCCCCCCCCCCCCACACACACACACATCCCCCCACACACACACACACACACACACACACATCCTCCCCCCACACACACACACATCCTCCCCCCCCCACACACACACATCCTCCCCCCCCACACACACATCCTCCCCCCCATGCACACACATCCTCCCCCCCACACACACATCCACCCCCCCACACACACATCAAGCCCCCCACACACACATCCACCCGCCCACACACACATCCACCCCCCCACACACACATCCACCCCCCCACACACACATCCACCCCCCCACACACACATCCACCCCCCCACACACACATCCACCCCCCATACACACATCCACCCCCCCATACACACATCCACCCCCCCATACACACATCCACCCCCACACACACATCCACCCCCCACACCCCCCCCCCACACACACACATCCACCCCCACACACACACATCCACCCCCACACACACATACCCACACACACACGCATGCATACCCACACACATGCACGCATACCCACACACACATGCACGCATACCCACACACACACGCACACATACCCACACACGCGCACACATACCCACACACGCGCACACATACCCACACACACATGCACACATACCCACACATGCACACATACCCCCACACACACGCACACATACCCCCACACACATGCACACATACCCACACACACACATGTGCACACATACCCCCACACATGCACACATACCCCCCACACATGCACACATACCCCCCACACATGCGCACACGCACACACGCACACACATGCACACGCACACACACGCTCACACACACATGGTGGGTGCAGACGTGGGTGCACAAGGCTCCGCGAACCTTTGTGTTTTTGAGGCGTGCAATAACAGCTAGCAGTAATCAGTGGTAGTGACAAAGTCAGTGAACAAACCTACGAGTGATAACTATAGTTATTAGCTGAAAAAATTTGAGAGGAAACCTGAATTCAGTATTTTCTTTTAAAAGTGCCAAACTGTTGTGGATCTACTAGGCACTGTTGCCACACAGATACAAACATAAAAAGATCAAAGTGAGTGTGGAAACGGGTGATAAAGAATTACCAGCGTTTGGTTAACAAGTGAAATGTGGGGCATCGTTATGTGAGTGAAAAAGTTAATAAGCAAAAGGAGAGAAAAAATAAAATATACAACAAGGGAAGGTGGCAGTAGGCCTGCTGAAGTATGCCATTATACATATAAAGTGTAACACCGAATGTGAAGTGTATTCTGTAATAAGTGAAAAGTGAAATCACTTGAGGAACGCGGGATGCATGAGCATATATGGTTATAAACATCCCGGGT
>NC_091312.1:7245391-7346935 GCF_038502225.1 Cherax quadricarinatus | reverse complement strand
AAGCAGGAAGGCCAGGACGAATGAAGCCAAACTACAAGAAAGGGGACTACACAGGAATGAGGAACTTCCTGAACGGGGTTCAGTGGGACAGAGAACTGGCAGGGAAGCCAGTTAATGAGATGATGGAATATGTAGCAACAAAATGCAAGGAGGCTGAGGAGAGGTTTGTACCCAAGGGTAACAGGAATAATGAAAAAGCCAGAATGAGCCCATGGTTTACCCAAAGGTGCAGGGAGGCAAAAACCAGGTGTGCTAGGGAATGGCAAAAATATAGAAGGCAAAGGACCCAGGGGAATAAGGAGAGCAGTCATAGAGCCAGAAACGAATATGCACAGATAAGAAGGGAGGCCCAAAGACAATATGAACATGACATAGCAGCGAAGCCAAATCCTGACCCAAACTGTTGTACAGCCACATCAGGAGGAAAACAACAGTCAAGGACCAGGTAATCAGGCTAAGGAAGGAAGAAGGAGAGACAACAAGAAATGATCATGAAGTATGTGAGGAACTCAACAAGAGATTCAAAGAAGTGTTCACAGAGGAGACAGAAGGGGCTCCAGAAAGATGGAGAGGTGGGGCACACCACCATGTGCTGGACACAGTGCACACAACCGAGGAGGAAGTGAAGAGGCTTCTGGAGTGAGCTAGATACCCCTCAAAGGCAATGGGGGCCAGATAACATCTCCCCATGGGTATTGAGAGGAGGGACAGAGGTGCTAGTGTACCTTAACAACAATATTCAATACATCTATCGAAACAGGGAGATTGCCTGAGGCATGGAAGACAGCCAATGTAGTCCCAATCTTTAAAAAAGGAGACAGACATGAAGCATTAAACTACAGACCAGTGTCACTGACATGTATAGTATGCAAAATCATGGAGAAGATTATCAGGAGAAAAGTGGTGAACACCTAGAAAGGAATGATCTCACAACAGCAGCCAACATGGTTTCAGGGACGGGAAATCCTGTGTCACAAACCTACTGGAGTTCTATCACATGGTGACAGCAGTAAGACAAGAGAGAGAGGGGTGGGTGGATTGCATCCTCTTGGACTGCAAGAAGGCGTTTGACACAGTTCCACACAAGAGATTGGTGCAAAAACTGGAGGACCAAGCAGGGATAACAGGGAAGGCACTACAATGGATCAGGGAATACTTGTCAGGAAGACAGCAGCGAGTCATGGTACGTGGCGAGGTGTCAGAGTGGGCACCTGTGACCAGCGGGAACCCACAGGGTCCAGTCCTAGGACCAGTGCTGTTTCTGGTATTTGTGAACGACATGACGGAAGGAAGGAATAGACTCTGAGGTGTCCTGTTTGCAGATGACGGAAGTTGATGAGAAGAATTCACCTGATCGAAGACCAGGCAGAACTATAAAGTGGGATCTGGGACAGGCTGCAGACTGGTCCCAGCAATTGGCTCCTGGAGTTCAATCCCCACCAAGTGCAAAGTCATGAAGATTGGGGAAGGGCAAAGAAGACCGTAGACGGAGTACAGTCTAGGGGCCAGAGACTACAAACCTCACTCAAGGAAAAAGATCTTGAAGTAGTAATAACTCAAGCACATCTCCTGAAGCGCACATCAACCAAATAACTGCTGCAGCATATGGGCGCCTGGCAAACCTCAGAACAGCATTCTGACATCTTAATAAGGAATCGCTCAGGACCCTGTACACCTGTAGGTACAAGTAGGGCCCATATTGGAGTATGCAGCACCAGTTTGAACCCACACCTAGCTAAGCACGTAAAGAAACTAGAGAAAGTGCAAAGGTTTGCAAACAAGACTCAGTCCCAGAGCTAAGAGGTATGTCCTATGAGGAGAGGTTAAGGGAAATCAACCTGACGACACTGGTGGACAGGAGAGATAGGGGGACATGGATAACGACATACAAAAATACTGAGAGGAATTGACAAGGTGGACAAAGACAGGATGTTCCAGAGATTGACACAGTAACAAGGGGACACAGTTGGAAGCTGAAGACACAGATGAATCACAGGGATGTTAGGAAGTATTTCTTCCAGCCACAGAGTAGTCAGTAAGTGGAATAGTTTGGGAAGATGTAGTGGGAGGCAGGATCCATACATAGCTTTAAGCAGAGGTATGATAAAGCTCACGGCTTCAGGAGAGTGACCTAGTAGCGATCAGTGAAGAGGCAGGGCCAGGAGCCTGACCTGACCCCTGCAACCTCAACTAGGTGAGTACATCCCCCTCCCCACCCCCAACCACCCCCCACCCCCAACCACCCCCACACACCCCACACACACTTCACACACCCCACCCCCACCCCACCCCACCCCACACCCCACCCCACCCCCACACCCCCCACACACACCCCCACACACACACACACCCCACCACACACACCCCCCACACACACCCCCACACCCCACCCCACACACACCCCCACACACCCCCACACCCTCCCACACCCCCACCACACCCCACACCCACACACCCCACCCACCCCACACACACCCCCCCCCACACACACACACCCCACCACACACACACCCCCACACACACACACACAAACACCCCCCCACACACACACCCCACCACACACACCCACACACACACCCCACCACACACACACCCCACCCCCACACACCCCCACACACACACACACCCACACACCCACCCCACACACACCCCACACACCCCCACACACACCCACACACACCCCCACACACACACACACCCCCACACACACCCACACACCCCTACACACCCCACACACACACACACACCCCCACACACACACACCCCCACTCCACACCCCCCACACACACACACACACCCCCACACACACACCCGACACACAACCCACACACACACCCCCACACACACACACACACCATACACACCCCACCCCCACCCCACCCCTCACCCCCACACACACCCCACCCCACCCCCACCCCCACACACACCCCACACACCCCCACACACACACACCCCACACCCCCACACACCCCACACCCCTACACACCCCACCCCCACCCCCACACACACACACCACACCCACACACACACACACACACATCCCCACACACACATCCCCACACACACACACACACACACACACAGCCCCACACACACACACACACACACACACACCCCAACACACACACACACACCCACACACACCCCCACCCCCCCCCCCCACCCCACACACACACACACCCCACACACACACCCCACACACCCCCCACCCCCACCCCCACCCCACACACACACTCTACACACACACCCCCACGCACACACACACGCCCCCACGCACACCCCCACACACACACACACACACCCACACACCCCACCCACACACACACACACACACACCCCACCCCCATCCCCCACCCCCACACCCCCACACACACACACACACACACACCCACACACACACACACACACCCCACACACACACACCCACACCCCACACACACACACCCACACACACACACACACACCCCCACACACACACACACCTACACACACCCACCTACACACACCCACCTACACACACCCACCTACACACACCCACCTACACACTACCCACCACACACCATCTACACACCACTACACACACCACCCACCCTACACACACCCACCTACACACACACACCTACACACACCTCACACGCCCCACCTACACGCCCCACCTACACACGCCCACCTACACACGCCCACCTACACACCCACCTACACACGCCCACCTACACACGCCCACCTACACACGCCCACCTACACACGCCCACCTACACACGCCCACCTACACACGCCCACCTACACACGCCCACCTACACACGCCCACCTACACACGCCCACCTACACACGCCCACCTACACACACACACACACACACACACACACACACCCACCCCGACACACACACACACACCCACCCCGACACACACACACACACCCCGACACACACACACACACACACACACACACACACACACACACACACACACACCCACCCCGACACACACACACCCGCCCCGACACACACACACACACACACACACGCGCACACCCTCACGCGCACACCCTCACGCGCACACCCTCACGCGCACACCCTCACGCGCACACCCTCACGCGCACACCCTCACGCGCACACCCTCACGCGCACACCCTCACGCGCACACCCTCACGCGCACACCCTCACGCGCACACCCTCACGCGCACACCCTCACGCGCACACCCACACGCGCGCACCCTCACGCGCACACCCACACGCGCGCACCCTCACGCGCACACCCACACGCTCACACCCACACGCTCACACCCACACGCGCACAACCACACGTGCACACCCACACACATCGGGGCCAGGAGCTCGGACTCGACCCCTGCAACATCAACTAGGTGAGTACACACACACACATCGGGGCCAGGAGCTTGGACTCGACCCCTGCAACATCAACTAGGTGAGTACATACACACACACACACACAAACCTAACAAAACACATTAGCTTATAAATCCCCCCACCACACACATTTTCACGATAAGCTGAAGCAGCTAGAACATCCCAACAGGATAAAAACAAAATGAGCTCTCAAAAGGGAGGACGTAAAGGCAAGGGAACCGATGATGGCTGGTCGGAAAAGGAAGAATGGGTAGAACAGCTCAAGAACAAAATGGAACAACAATGGGAGAAAAGGTTAAACGAGATTTGCAATAACATGTTAGAGCAAATATCTGCAGAGTGCAAGAAGTGGGAATCACGAGCTGTAGTAGCTGAGGCAAAGATACAGAGATTGGAGGAAGAAATGGATGTGCTGAAGCAGGATCTAAAGATGAGGTCCGAAAGGAACAAGATGACTGAAATGGGAACAGGCCATCATGGCGTCTGGGAGATGAGGGAAACAGCGAAGGAGATGCTTAAATCAGATCCAGAGATACAGAGGGAAAAGAAATGGGAAGTGGAGAGGGAGAGGTCAATAATTATTCATGGGCTTCAGGAGGCTGAAGGGCAGACCTATGATGAAAGAAAGCATTGGGGGAAAACAGAGATTAAGAACATCATTGCAATAACAGGAGAGAGGGACATGTCTCAGGTAGAAAATTTTAAGACTTGGGGGGGGGGGGGTATTCGAGGGAAAAAAATAGACCAATCAGATTGACATTCAAGACAGATGTGGTATGGAACAGGATACTACAACAGAAACCACTGTTAAAGGTCTCTCCAGATTATCAAAAAGTGTTCCTCAGTCGAGACGGAACACGAAAGGAAAGGGAACTACTGAAAGTGAGAGCAAGACAGAACCAGTGGAAGGAAAGAGAGACAGGACAGGCAATGACAGGCAGGAAAACTCAGCCTTTGGGGGAACATCAAACACAGATGCTTACAGAAGCCTCTCAACCCGTCACCACATATCAACGAAACACAGTAAACAGAAACGACCCTCCATACCCACCACCCCCGTAAGCACTAATTCCACAATCACAGCAGCCTCTTGTAATATTGTGCCCTGCCTCCCACCCTCCCAGCCTGCACCTTCCTCTTCCATCTCCCAAAATACAGTAATGGAAAGGAAGCTAAAGGTATGGTACACCAATGCAGATGGAATAACAAATAAGAGTGAAGAGTGGCAAGAACGCATCATTGATGCATCACCTGACATCATAGCACTAACAGAGACAAAACTTACAGGGATGATAACAGATGCAATTTTTCCACCTGGTTATCAGATTATGAGGAAAGACAGAGAGAACAGAGGAGGGGGAGAAGTAGCATTGCTCATAAAAAAACAGTGGAGCTTTGAGGAGATGGGAGGAATGGAAAGAAGGGAAACAGACGACTTCATTGTATAAACACTTCAGACTGGTGGTCCAAAGGTGATGATAGCAGTGATGTATAACCCACCACTTAACAGCAGGAGAACAAGAGAAGAGTATGATGTGCGCAATAGGGAAATGGTGGATACACTAGCTGAAGTGGCCAGGAGGGCTCATGTGGGTTGGACAAAATTGCTTATAATGGGGGATTTCAATCATAAAGAGATTGACTGGGAAAACTTAGAGCCACATGGGGGACCAGAAACATGGAGGGCCAAGATGTTGGAGACTGTATTGGAGAACTTTATGCATCAACATGTGAGGGATACAACCAGAGAGAGAGGAGAGGATGTTGCAGCAAGGCTGGATCTCATATTCACCTTGAATAGCTCAGACATAAGGGATATCACCCACGAAAGACCCCTTGGCGCTAGTGATCATGATGTCCTGAGTTTTGAATACCTTGAGTTAACAGTGGAGAATGCAGCAGCATGAGAACAAAGAGAGAAACCAAACTTCAAAAAAGGGGACTACATAGGAATGAGAAGTTTCCTGCATGAAGTGCAGTGGGAAAGAGAACTAGATGGAAAGACAGTAAATGAAATGATGGAAATAGTAACCACTAAGTGCAGGGAGGCAGAGGAAAGATTCATACCAAAGGGCAACAGGAAAAAATGGTAAGACCAGAGTGAGCCCATGGTTTAATTGGAGGTGTAAAGAGGCCAAAGGCAAGTGTGCTAGAGCATGGAAAAGGTATAGAAGACAAAGGACTCAAGAAAACAAGGAGCTGAGCAGAAGAACCAGAAATGAATATGCAAGGATGAGGAGAGAGTCCCAGAGGCAATACGAGAACGACATAGCATCAAAAGCCAAATCTGGACCAAAGTTATTATACAGTCACATTAGGAGAAAAACAACAGTCAAGGACCAGGTAATCAGACTGAGGAAAGAAGGAGGGGAGCTGACGAAGACTGACCAAGAAGTATGTGATGAACTAAACAAAAGATTTAGAGAAGTATTCACAATAGTCAGGAATGCTTCCAGCAAACTGTGGAGGTAGGGTGCACCAGCAGGCGCTGGACACAATACACATAACCAAGGTAGAGGTGAAGAAACTGCTAGACGAACTCGATACCTCAAAGGCGGCGGTGGGCCCAGATAACATATCTACATGGATACTGAGAGAGGGAGCAGAGGAACTGTGTGTGCCATTAGCAGCAATCTTCAGTAAATCTATTGAAACAGGGCAGTTGCCTGAGGCGTGGAAGACAGCACATGTAGTTCCAATTTTTAAGAAAGGGGACAGACAAGCACCATTAAACTACAGACCTGTGTCACTGACTTGTATAGTATGTAAAGTCATGGAAAAGATTATCAGGAGAAAAGTAGTGGAACACATTGAAAAGATTGGGCTCATACACGACAGTCAGCATGGCTTCAGAGATGGGAAATCCTGTGTCACAAATTTACTTGAGTTCTACGATAAGGTAACAGAAGTAAGACAGGAGAGAGAGGGATGGGTAGATTGCATCTTTTTAGATTGCAAGAAGGCTTTTGACACAGTACCACACAAGAGACTGGTGCAAAAATTAGAGGAGCAGGCAGGAATAAAGGGGAAAGTACTGCAGTGGATCAGGGAATACCTGACAGGAAGGAAACGTGTATTGGTATGTGCTGAAGTGTCGGAGTGGGCAGATGTGTCGAGAGGGGTTCCACGAGGTTCAGTCCTAGGCCCAGTGCTGTTTCTTGTATATGTGAATGACATAGTGGAAGGAATAGATTCAGAAGTGTCACTGTTTACTGATGATGTGAAACTGATGAGGAGAATGCAAGTGGGAGAGGATCAGTTAAGATTACAAGGGGACCTGGACAAACTACAAGTATGGTTTGACAAATGGCTCCTGGAGTTTAACCCCAGTAAGTGTAAGGTCATGAAGATTGGGAAAGGACACAGAAGACCGCAGACGGAGTACAGGTTAGGAAACCAACAGCTGCAAACGTCAGTTAAAGAAAAGGAACTTGGGGTAAGCATTATAATGAACATGTCCCCTGAGGCACACATCAATCAAATAACTGCTGCAGCATATGGGAGACTGGCAAACCTGAGATTGGCGTTTAGACATCTGAGTAAGGAGTCATTCACGACATTGTACACAGCGTACGTAAGGCCTGTGTTGGAATATGCAGCGCCAGTATGGAACCCTCACTTAGTCAAACACGTCAAGAAATTGGAGAAAGTGCAAAAATTTGCAACACGATTAGTCCCGGAACTGAGGGGTATGTCGTATGAGGAGAGGTTAAGGGAACTCAATCTGATGACACTAGAGGATAGGAGGGATAGAGGGGATATGATAACATATAAAATACTAAGAGGCATTGACAAGGTGGACAAGGATCGAATGTTTCAGAGATGGGATACAGAAACAAGGGGACACAATTGGAAACTGAAAACCCAGATGAGTCATAGGGTGTTTAACCCCTTGACTGTTGCAACCCCCAATCCTGAAGTGTCTCCTGGTGTCGCAAAAATTAAAAAAAAAAAAAATTCTTGTGAAATGATGGAGAATCTTTTCCCGATTGTAACGACGCCAAAAAAACCGAAATTTGATGGAAAACTGACGGAATTACGCTCTCGCGAAGTTAGCGACCTTGGCGATATTTACAAATCGGCGATTTTGCCCACTTTGAGCCCTATTTTCGGCTAATTCCATTGTTCCAGTCGACTAAACTCGTAGCTATTTCTTTAGAACTCCTTTTTTTCTATCGATTGAGTACAAGAAACTGCCCATTTACCAATTTCAACTACCCAATAACGTGGTCAGAAATTTGCAATTTAGCCAATTTCACGAAAATTAAAAAATATGACAATTTCAAAATAATCTCCAGAATGAACAATGCAGACATTCCTGGCTCTAAAATAACATTTTCTTTGTTCATCAGTCATGTCTCCAGGCCCCTCTGATATTACTCTTGCTTTCTATTTTGAATTTTTATTCAAACAAAAAATAGAAGATTTACTGTTATGCAGACTACTCCAATACTGTAATAATTGTATAAATAACATCAACCCATTCATGACTGCATATTAGAATGGCTAGTTTGACATATATTGGACAATGATGTCATTTGTTTATTTTTGAACATCGGCAAAAATCAAACATTTCCCCCACTTTGAGCTCCATTTCCAGGTTTGATTTATAGTAAAATCAATCAAAATCATCTCTTTTTCTATAATATGCTTTCCATTCTATCAAACGAGACCAAGAAAACGAGAATACAACCTTAAATACTATACGAAAATAGACCACAAAGTCGGCATTTTAATTAAAAAAAACGGTCTTGAGTTTTTTTTTTCTCATTATGCACTGCGTGCTCCAGGATTTTTTGTGCGGTGCACACTGACCACACAGACCCATTCTCTCACATGTGGGCCTACCAGCTTTCTCCTTCTTGATTTGAAGCCGCTAGAATTTGAGTATATATACATCAAACACGGTACCTCGTAAGACGTATATATACGGCCGCGACAGTCAAAGGGTTAATGAGGTCAATTGGTATTTCTGCAAGTGGGGTGTAAATGATAAACGTCTTCGCGAGGCTTCTTTATTTATAGCAAAGTCGTAGTGGGTACACAGGCTTGTGTGTTGTGCCCATGGCTCAGGAGGGCCATCCCACGAGAGAGAGCTACTAGTAGGCCTTGTGTCTTCCTGCTAGGCTGCTGTGTGAGGGAGTGTGGGACCAGCTTCCCACAGACCTGGACAGGCCCAGAGGGCAGCACCTGAGTGGCGCGAAACATGGACTAAGCTGGCAGACAGCATGGGCTGTCTGTGCAGATAGTACAGGCTGTCTACATATGCTCGGCCACCTACCTCGCGTCGTCCCGACGCGACAATACTGGTGGTAAAAAAACTCTCTCGTAGGAATAGGGCACAGAACACAAAATAAAAACATGTATATACGTACATATGGACATGGAAAAAAACTTCCTACAGGGAGGGAAGAAAAAAAGTGGGGTGTGCTAAACATCGTGGTCATAGGCAGTGAGCGTCGAAGGGCATCACTGCATGCCTTCCTGCGTATGGACAGATACTGCAACACAGGAGACATCACTGCGGCTGAGCTGTGATGTAACAGGGTACGGTCTCCTCTGGAACGGTGAAGCAGTCATCATAGGAGTCGCTGCAGGTTTCACTCAACCTGGGGCACGACATGCTGGTGCCCTCGAGTGAGGCGTCGACAAAACTCGGCAACTGGACAGGACTTCTGGCAAGCGACTCAGGACACTCCTCGACTGGTACTGTCGTTGAGCTGTCACTGCCGGCGAGCGTGGAGCGAGTCGTGGCAGAGACGACTGGGCGAAACATCTGGGAGTCGTAACATCATACAACAGACTGCAGTGAGCGAGCTAGCAGTCAAAGTAACATCATCTTCGTGCAAGCTGCTCACTGAAGCTTGTGACGCGAGGCTGACACAGCGCCTGCCAACAGGGCTAACTGTGGCTTGACGAGTGTCGTTCTCTCGGCAGTTGGAGTTATAGCAGAGGTTAGTCTAAGCGTCCCCAGACTTGTTTCTCTACATACAACTGCACTCTGAAGGTCTGGAGGTGAAGTGAAACAAATCTTGATGGGAATCGTAGCAGGTACAATTCTGCAGAACATCACGAGCGACGAGCATAAGAGCTTTCTGTACAAGGGGGCTCATACGCTCAGGGCTGACTGATAACAGCTGTCAAACGCACTGGTCACACCAGGTGACTTAGCACAGTGGTGCTACTTTGGATCTCACACTGGACTCATGGAAAACTTTACACACACCCGTGGTACAACATGCCTTAGCTAGCAAATGATGCTTTTCTGTGCAAAAAACTGACACTAAGCCATACACTAACATGTGAGAACACTGACTGAGAGGAATTAATTAGCACATGACATATATCTTCTCTCAATCTTCTTGACAATACTGAAATAATTACTCGATGTGACATCATGTGATGTCAGGCGTGATGTCGCGAGGTGACGTCATCAGCACTGTGACAGCAGACATCTCGAGGTGATGTCAGGCAGACATCGTGACGTCATGAAGTCGGGCAGCAGCATCGGTAACGTCAATATGATGCAGGCAGCAGACCACAGCATGAGGCCTGGGACATCTGGCTTTGTAACCCACGTGGCTTGTAGATCCACGTGACATCGCCCACACCCCACGTGGCGTCGTGATCCATGTGTCATGCTGATCTACATGGCTTGCTGATCCATGTGCTTGCTGATCCATTTGGCTTCGAGTGGCCTCAAGCTCTCGGATACACAGCTCTGGCAATGAATTCACACGAAAAACAGCAGAAAACACAGCAGAGGGAGTGATGGCGTGGTGGTGTATGGTAGTGTAGTGGCGAGGAGCGTGGGTGAGTGTACGGCGAGGGAGGATCTGGCCACTTCCTCCTCTCCCACCCACAAACACGTGGAGAAACTCACTGGCTGCAGAAATCGCCACAAAACTCGCCTCTGACTTGCTGAAACAGCTCTGCTGAGCTGAACAACAACAACAGCAGAACATACAAGTGACTCTGAACACGTGACTCGAGATACAGCGCGGGACGCTGTAGTGTGGGGTCACTGGGACGCCACTTACAATTTTCGAAGAAATTGGCAAATTTCGGCTGGATCCTGCTTGTACCTGTGTCTGGATGCTGAAACGTGCAGACACGACATCAGGATAACTCGTTGAGAGACGGATGATTCTTGCATGGGGTGATGAAGTGATGACTTCATCCCTCTTCCTTCCTCTCTCCAGGCAAACACAACTGCTGCGACCACCGCTGCTACCAATGTTTAATGAAATTATTTGGTGAGCTGAAAGCGGGGTATGAATTATAAACTATAAACGTCTTCGCGAGGCTTCTTTATTTATAGCAAAGTCGTGGTGGGTACACAGGCTTGTGTGTTGTGCCCATGGCCCGGGCAGGGCCATCCCACGAGAGGAGGGAGCTACTAGTAGGCCTTGTGTCTTCCTACTAGGCCACTGTGTGAGTGTGTGTGTGGGTGACCAGCTTTCCACAGACCTGGACAGGCCCAGAGGGCAGCACCTGAGTGGCGCAAAACATGAACTAAGCTGGCAGACAGCATGGGCTGTCTGTGCAGACAGTACAGGCTGTCTACAAGGGATGTTAGGAAGTATTTATTTAGTCTTAGAGTTGTCAGGAACTGGAATAATCTGGAGAGTGAAGTAGTGGAAGCAAGTTCCATAAATAGCTTTAAGAAGAGGTATGACAAATATCATGGAGCAGGGAGAGTGAATTAGTATCGACCAGTGAAGATTAGGGGCCAGGAGCTATGACTCGACCCCTGCAACCACATATAGGCGAGTACACACACACACACACACACACACACACACACACACACACACACAGACACACACACACACACACACACACACACACACACACACACACACACACACACACACACACACACACACACACACACACACACACACACACACACAGACACACACACACACACACACACACACAGACACACACACACAGACACACACACACAGACACACACACACAGACACACACACACAGACACACACACACAGACACACAGACACAGACACACAGACACACACACCACACAGACACACACACCACACAGACACACACACCACACAGACACACACACCACACAGACACACACACCACACAGACACACACACCACACAGACACACACACCACACAGACACACTCACACAGACACACTCACACAGACACACTCACACAGACACACTCACACAGACACACTCACACAGACACACTCACACAGACACACTCACACAGACACACTCACACAGACACACTCACACAGACACACTCACACAGACACACTCACACAGACACACTCACACAGACACACTCACACAGACACACTCACACAGACACACTCACACAGACACACTCACACAGACACACTCACACAGACACACTCATACAGACACACTCACACACACACACTCACACAGACACACTCACACACACACACTCACACTCACACAGACTCACACACACACACACACTCACACACACACACACACTCACACACACACACACATACACAGACACCACACACACACACACACACACACACACACACACACACACACACACACACACACACACACACACACACACACACACACACACACACACACATGCATAGACATGCATAGACATGCATAGACATACATAGACATACACACAGATGTGTACACACACACACACACACACACACACACACACAGACTACAAACCTCACTCAAGGAAAAAGATCTTGGGGTGAGTATAACACCAGGCACATCTCCTGAAGCGCACATCAACCAAATAACTGCTGCAGCATATGGGCGCCTAGCAAACCTCAGAACAGCATTCCGACATCTTAATAAGGAATCATTCAGGACCCTGTACACCGTGTACGTTAGGCCCATATTGGAGTATGCGGCACCAGTTTGGAACCCACACCTAGCCAAGCACGTAAAGAAACTAGAGAAAGTGCAAAGGTTTGCAACAAGACTAGTCCCAGAGCTAAGAGGTATGTCCTACGAGGAGAGGTTAAGGGAAATCAACCTGACGACACTGGAGGACAGGAGAGATAGGGGGGACATGATAACGACATACAAAATACTGAGAGGAATTGACAAGGTGGACAAAGACAGGATGTTCCAGAGATTGGACACAGTAACAAGGGGACACAGTTGGAAGCTGAAGACACAGATGAATCACAGGGATGTTAGGAAGTATTTCTTCAGCCACAGAGTAGTCAGTAAGTGGAATAGTTTGGGAAGTGATGTAGTGGAGGCAGGATCCATACATAGCTTTAAGCAGAGGTATGATAAAGCTCACGGCTCAGGTAGAGTGACCTAGTAGCGATCAGTGAAGAGGCGGGGCCAGGAGCTCGGACTCGACCCCCGCAACCTCAACTAGGCGAGTACAACTAGGTGAGTGTACACACAGACACAGACAGACACACAGACACAGACACACAGACACACACACACACACACACACACACACACACACACACACACACACACACACACACACACACACACACACACACACACACACACACACCACACATGCACGCAGACACATTTTATTCATTCTAGAATATATATCATGTTTCTGTATTATTTATATTGTTTGTCATTAGATCAGTTGTGATAGATAAATAAGCTGTAGAGTTATTAGCTTTGTATTGAAGTATTTTCTCCTGCCTATTGAGAGCAGGAATTCCACTGGAATGGATTAATGGCATTTCATTTAATTTCAGCGAGAAAAATTTATTTGCTATACGAGCAAACTGAGTTACGAGCTAGGTCACGGAACGGATTAAACTCGTAAGTCAAGGTACCACTGCATTATTATGATAGATCTACAAGCTTTGTGTGTGAAAGACTAGGAAACGTATTGCTCATCATTGCATAAAGGGCAAGTGAGGCAAAAGAATATCTTTATTTTTTACCTTAAAATTTGTGAATGATTAAGGAGTACATTTGTAAGTATGAAGTGGATTCATTTTCTGGAAGTGCACAATTGACTGAAGGATCTCTTAGTGGATGCCTCAATTCTGGTGCAGAGCTCTTGATCTAAGGAATTGGAGCTGCCCTCCCTTGGATCAACTTGATTATCTTCATTTCCCCCGGTGCATTATAATCCTAATGGGTTTAGTGCCTCCCATGGATAAAAAAAATTGGCCAGATAATTGTGATTTGTAATTTAAAAATAATTGATGCCTATATTTACTAGGTTATGATAAGGTTTCTCTTTTTCCTATTCTGAGTTTTTCAAAATGGTAGTTACATGAAGGCAGAGGTTTAATTTAGAAGCAGGTAGGCAAGAACCGTAGTAAGGTGGACGTATATTGATAAGGGCGTTATGTTCCGCTCCCCATCACTAGGCAATTCAAGTTGTCCATACTGATGAGTTCATTGTTTCTCTCCCACTCCCTGTTGCTAGGTTAGTGAGGCAGCTTTACTGATGAGGTTTGCTAGTTTCTCTCTCAGCTGGTTCCAGTGATGATGATTCGAGCAAGAGTCAAGATTCTGTTGAGCATCAGACCAAGAGACGCAAAAGCCGCTGGGGAAACTCGTCTACCCCGGAGGCCATACAGCTGAAATTGCCAGTCCAAGGTAGGTGTAAAGGCCTAGGAAAAGTGTTTCTGGTAACTCTACCTTACCTAGCTGTAGAGGACCAACCCTTAAGATTTGTCGAGTTAGGTTGATGAATAATATTTTTTTAATTAAAAAATATCATTCATCAAGCAAATCTAGATATGGGCTCATCAGTCCTCCTTCCAGAGGTCAGCCCCTCCCCACAAGGATACAGATTAACTTCTTTATTATTTTTAATCCACGTAGTTTTAGACAGCTATCCAAAACAAGCCAGTGAGGTGACTGCTTTGAAAAATCTGCAGTGCATCTGTCATTGGTGGCTTTGTCAGATGTGACTGACTGCTGTCATGCATGTTACCAGCTGTAGGCTACAAGATGGTGTCACCCACATATTGTTTTTGTAATGAAAATGGCATATATGAAACATTTAAAACAACTGGAAAATGACTTCATAGTTGTGAACAAAAGCTGAAGAAAACAAATACAGTAGGCCCCGCTTTACGGAGTTTCACCTTACGGCATTCCGCTAATACAGCGATGTCAAATTATGACCAATATTTGCTATATGGCAAGCGGTCTTTCAAATACGGCACGCCCCACCCGGTTTGTTTACATTCTCCATGACCACATCTATTATGTCAGGAAACTTTCCAAAATTTCAAGTGTTTTAAAGTTACTGTGCATTTTATATGTACTCTGATAATTATATTTGTGTACCTGTACTTAAATATACTTACACCCTGTGCTGGTGTGCAGGTACATATTAAAATCGCTAAGTCTCTCTACTCATGACGCCAATACTACGTAATAATAATCACTCTTGGGCACACTGAATGTCTTATTTTACATTAATATAGGCATTTTCATTAATCCATCTATGATATTTTCCTCAATTATAAATGAAACCCATTACATAGCGTATAAACATGATACATACTCACAGAATAAAAATTGACGTAAATATGAGATTTGTTTACAAAGCGGCTTTGTAGGTAGTGTCAGAGGAATTACGTTTTCTCTAGTCAAACTGGGGGATAACTGTAGAAAAATATTCTTTACATATGCCTTCACTCTATATATAGCAATTCATGACCCTTGTGGGTTTAGTGCTTTTTATGATATCTTCATTCACTCTAAAAATGGTGTGTTTCTGTTTGTTCTGTACTAACTTGTACAACTTGTACAGAATATAAGAGTACACCTACCATCCTACTTATGACCTGCTCGACTTACGACCGCTCGACTTACGACCGTGTTTTTTATGCCAAATTTCTTGGAAATAAACAACTATTTGTGTTGTACACAGTGTTTATCCTAAACCTTACAGTATAAAATACAGTACTAACAACATAAAAAGTAAAGTAAAACATGAAATACCGAAATAAAACAATAAAATAGTTATTACAAAAATGTGATGTTGATATTCAGTAGTAAGGTTCGACTTGCGTCCATTTCGACTTAGGACCGGTTTCTCAGAACCGAACTCGGTCGTAAGTCGGATGGTAGGTGCATTTGTATTGTGAGGTAATTATTATTATAATAAAAAAGAGGTAAATGTTTTACAAACTTACAAACGTACGTGAATGAACTAAAAGTAGACACATATTAATACGCATTTATTTCGCCTGACCAAGTGATCGCCCACTGCCTGTTCAGTTTGTGTTCTTACATTGTCTGAACTCTGTATCTCGTTCTCTCTTTCTCGTTTACTCTTTTGTTAACTAATTGGCTCTCATTGACGATGGCGTCTAAGCTTAGCTGTGATAAAAAGAGGAGTCATAAGCCTCTTGCTTTAAGTGCCAAGTTAGAAGATGGTGTGCCATTCTGATTTTATTCAATAAACACCCTGCCACTTACCTCTCACACACTAATATTAATATTTTAAGGTGAGTAATAAGTGTATTCTTTGTGCATCTTACCATTTATTGTGTTTTTAATGCTTATTTCTATTAACTTAATATAAGTTAATGTAAACTTGTTGTCTGATATTTATTGTAAATTTTATATGTGCTCTGATAATAATTGTGGACCATGTGTGGTAGCCGGGTGGAGGGACAACATTACGTTTTCTCTGTTCAGCCATCAGAGAAAACGTGTAGGAATCTGCGTTTAGCCCAGCTACTCCCCCACTCCACTTTTGTTTACAATTTTCGGCATGAATTATTCATTACTTCTCCCTTCGTTTATGATGGCATCTAAAGGCAGTTATTAGAAACGATTAAATTCAGTGAACAAGTTATGTCGATGCTAATAATATGGCTCTGGGCCACAGTAGGTAGGTAGCCCTCCTGGGCTACACCTACCGGCTACCTACACTGACTTCCTACAAATAAATACTACTCGCCTCTCTTCTATATTAAGACTACACACATTTTAAGGTAAATAGTGAGTGTACTGTATGCGTATTTTAACACTGGGATGTTTTAAAGATCGTATGTTAAGTATGAGACGGGGAGCCAGGGCTACCTACTCCTGACTTCCTACAAATAAGTACTACTCGCCTCTCTCCCTACATTAAGATAACAAATACTTCAAGATAAGTAATGAATGTACTGTGAATGTATTTTACTTTGTGTTTTTAATGCCTAGTTCTGTTACTAACTTAATATAATTTAGTGTAAACTTATCTGGCATTTATATGCATTTATAAATGGAAAAAATGGCGTTCTGCCTTCCGGCGATGTCTGCTTTGCGGCGACAGCCTGGGACCTAACTCGCTGTATAAGTGGGGCCCTACTGTACATTGTTCACCATTCACACCAGTTACTATGTTTTAGATACCTATAAAATGTATATATATCTTTGACATTCAGAAAGCAATTATATTCAGTTGTATATGTTATGTTTAATCAAAAGGATAGCAATAAAAAATCCTGACCTACCCTTTTTTTTTTTTTTTTTTTTTTTTTTTTTTTTTTTTTTTTTTTTTTTATCAGGAACACTTTTGTCTATATGGTGACAAGGTCTGTATATATACAGTAAAAACCCCATATCCACTGATTTGGTATTCGCAGTTTGTTATCCATGGTTTACTTTGGCCCAAAAGTACCTCTTAATTTTGCATAATAATAGCCCCAAAGAACAAAAGTGGAAAAGCTGACAGTTCTTCAAAGTCTAAGAGAAGCTGTGAAGTGCTTGCCATCATTGAAAAAATGATAATTCTCCACTTATTATGCATAATTTATCAAATAAACTTTATAATGGTATGTATGGAACTTGTATATAGGGTTTGCTACTATCCCCAGCAGGTCTTAGGAATGTATCCTCCGTGGATACTGGGGTTCTACTGTACAGTGCTGTAAGTGAATGTGCAAGGGTGACTTAGAACATTTCACATTTTAATGTTTTTATCATAAGAGTGATGCACTATATCATTTCTTTATGTAGTATTAGAAATATTGCCTTTAATAATTGTCCTGAACTGTATACAGTTGTCATTTTCCACAGTTTGCCTCGCCCATTTACAACCATGCACATAACAGTACAAATTGCATAATCTCAAATGGTATTTTTTGGAACCAGTTAACCTTGAGTAGATATGTATTGTAGTTTCACTCATGAAAGGTTATGAAAGGACAGCTTTCCCAATGATTTGCTACCCGACTCGAAAACAAGTAAGCACTGTCTTAAGAGTAGACACACTAAGCAAAGATCAGAGTCTTTGTTTCTGCAGAATTTTGTATATTTTAAGTTGAAATGTGCTCTACTGCTGTGGAATATTTTAATTTGAGAAAATTTTTTCTTTCCTAGTGAATATACAGCCTCTCCTCATTTAACGACGTACTCGTTTACCAACGACTTTGACTTACGATGGGCTCTCTGACCAGTATGCATACTTAAATAATGTATATTAGAGCTGATTTCTTCTTTTCTATTTATTACATCTTGTAGGAGTGAGGAAGAGCCAGTTGTGAGTGTGGGGGAAGTTCGTGAGGCAGTAGGTAAAATGAAAGGGGGTAAGGCAGCCGGGATTGATGGGATAAAGATAGAAATGTTAAAAGCAGGTGGGGATATAGTTTTGGAGTGGTTGGTGCAATTATTTAATAAATGTATGGAAGAGGGTAAGGTACCTAGGGATTGGCAGAGAGCATGCACAGTTCCTTTGTATAAAGGCAAAGGGGATAAAAGAGAGTGCAAAAATTATAGGGGGATAAGTCTGCTGAGTATACCTGGTAAAGTGTATGGTAGAGTTATTATTGAAAGAATTAAGAGTAAGACGGAGAATAGGATAGCAGATGAACAAGGAGGCTTTAGGAAAGGTAGGGGGTGTGTGGACCAGGTGTTTACAGTGAAACATATAAGTGAACAGTATTTAGATAAGGCTAAAGAGGTCTTTGTGGCATTTATGGATTTGGAAAAGGCGTATGACAGGGTGGATAGGGGGGCAATGTGGCAGATGTTGCAAGTGTATGGTGTAGGAGGTAGGTTACTGAAAGCAGTGAAGAGTTTTTACGAGGATAGTGAGGCTCAAGTTAGAGTATGTAGGAAAGAGGGAAATTATTTCCCAGTAAAAGTAGGCCTTAGACAAGGATGTGTGATGTCACCGTGGTTGTTTAATATATTTATAGATGGGGTTGTAAGAGAAGTAAATGCGAGGGTCTTGACAAGAGGCGTGGAGTTAAAAGATAAAGAATCACACACAAAGTGGGAGTTGTCACAGCTGCTCTTTGCTGATGACACTGTGCTCTTGGGAGATTCTGAAGAGAAGTTGCAGAGATTGGTGGATGAATTTGGTAGGGTGTGCAAAAGAAGAAAATTAAAGGTGAATACAGGAAAGAGTAAGGTTATGAGGATAACAAAAAGATTAGGTGATGAAAGATTGAATATCAGATTGGAGGGAGAGAGTATGGAGGAGGTGAATGTATTCAGATATTTGGGAGTGGACGTGTCAGCGGATGGGTCTATGAAAGATGAGGTGAATCATAGAATTGATGAGGGAAAAAGAGTGAGTGGTGCACTTAGGAGTCTGTGGAGACAAAGAACTTTGTCCTTGGAGGCAAAGAGGGGAATGTATGAGAGTATAGTTTTACCAACGCTCTTATATGGGTGTGAAGCATGGGTGATGAATGTTGCAGTGAGGAGAAGGCTGGAGGCAGTGGAGATGTCATGTCTGAGGGCAATGTGTGGTGTGAATATAATGCAGAGAATTCGTAGTTTGGAAGTTAGGAGGAGGTGCGGGATTACCAAAACTGTTGTCCAGAGGGCTGAGGAAGGGTTGTTGAGGTGGTTCAGACATGTAGAGAGAATGGAGCGAAACAGAATGACTTCAAGAGTGTATCAGTCTGTAGTGGAAGGAAGGCGGGGTAGGGGTCGGCCTAGGAAAGGTTGGAGAGAGGGGGTAAAGGAGGTTTTGTGTGCGAGGGGCTTGGACTTCCAGCAGGTATGCATGAGCGTGTTTGATAGGAGTGAATGGAGACAAATGGTTTTTAATACTTGACGTGCTGTTGGAGTGTGAGCAAAGTAACATTTATGAAGGGGTTCAGGGAAACCGGCAGGCCGGACTTGAGTCCTGGAGATGGGAAGTACAGTGCCTGCACTCTGAAGGAGGGGTGTTAATGTTGCAGTTTAAAAACTGTAGTGTAAAGCACCCTTCTGGCAAGACAGTGATGGAGTGAATGATGGTGAAAGTTGTTCTTTTTCGGGCCACCCTGCCTTGGTGGGAATCGGCCAGTGTGATAATAAAAAAAATACAGTACGCTACTGTATAAACATTTAAAAATACATATACTAAAAATGTTATAAATGGTACAAAGGTGACATTAAAACAATATCAAAGATGGTTGCCACAAACCCACTACCAATATAGTATGCTGCTTGCTTAGCGACGAATTTGTTTACTGATGTGGTTTTAGGAATGGAACTCCGTTGTTAAGTGAGGAGAGGCTGTATTAAAAAAAAGGAGGATGTTGATCATGTCATTAAGGTTACATAGAATTGGTTTGCTTGAAAAAATGGTACTTTTTTTTTTTTTCCCAAGCTAAGGCAAAAATTCTCGGTTGAAATTCCATTTCTTTTTTTCATGAAATGCATTATGCTTAACATTTTGTGGCTTGAAAAAAAAAAAAAAAAAAAAAAAAAAAATCTTTGTCTTCTAAAGTGCCGCCAAACCCAACCACTCCATTGAGCCTGAACGTGCCGGATAATCTGATGGGTATGGTGGGTGAAGGAGAGCACATAGCAGCTATTCATGGTGTTATGGTTACTCACCTAACAAGGAACACACCTGCCATAATTGCTTATGCTAAAAGGGTATTTGACTCTACGGATCTGACAGAAGCACAGTGGAAGCAGTGTGAAGATCAAATGAAGGTAATTAAGTCTTAGCATTTTGACACATTGCTCATTTGTAATATGTAACTTTAAAGATTGATTTTGACCCTCTGAAGATTACAATACTGTACTTAGTCTAAACTTTTTCACATCTAACTTGTATGTTCAAAATTTATATGGTTGCAATCCAAAGACATTAATTGGGCCAATACATTCCCTTCAAAGCTATGGAAATTAATCATATTTTAGCCATTCTTTCATGAGGTGCTATGGGTAACTGATATTGAACATAGCCCTATTATATGATGCCCTATGGTGGCAGTTGAGCATAACATACAGGTTGGTGGATGAATTTGGGTGATTACTTAAAAGAAAGAAATTAAAAGTGTACATAAAGTGCACAGTAATAAGAGTAACAAAAAATCTAGGCAGTGAAAGACAGAGTATCAGATTGGAGGGAGTTTGGAGGAAGTAAATGCATTCGGATTCATTTAAATATCTGAAGACTGTTTTATGGTGTTGCTGGTTCACTTGCTTTCCATCACCCTTTCAAAGGACTAGAAAATCCTTTACAGAGTTTTAGAACAATAGAATGTAATAAAAGAGAAAGCAGTAAATGCTGAACTACTGTAAGTTTGAGAAAATTATTATGTAGAGTAAATACTACAGTATTTGTTGTTAATCCTGTAACAACAAATACTGTAGATAATTAAAGATGGGTCATCTATAAGTACAGTAGTATTTATCTTGGAATATTGAACCTCTCAGCTTGTTTATAAGTAAAGTCCTTAGTTTTAATGTGTGAATTATATTTAACATATTTCTAAAAATTGTGTGCATTTTGTGTGAATTAGTTATTTTTGGTTACTATATGTATTTTTATTTAGGTAATTGTTCCACTAAAAAAAAAAAAACTAACAAAATTACCAGTAATCCAGACATGTTACTAATAAAAAAAGTGTGTAGTTTAGAGTAATGTATGTAGAGCACTATCAGAAGTATTGGTTTGGAGGTCTGGAGCTGATGTGGATGAATTTTGTTACTATAATTGATAGACCTAGAAACTGCCTGGTCACAGACCGGGGCGTGGGGGTGTTGACCCCTGAAACCCTCTCCAGGTATCTCCAGTACTAAGCATTATGCATGACAAGCTGGGTGGGTTAAACATATCCAGATGTTTGACAAATTCTGAATAAGTCACTAACTGAAATAATTTAGTCATGTTTAGTTTGAAGCTTACCCCACTGTAATTTACTTTTTAAAAGCCATGGTAGATTCTCATGCAGTTTTTTTTTTAGCGTATTTTGCTTTTATTATAAGAATATTCTCTCAACAGATGAATGTAGTATTTCAGCTTCTTCAAGCTAAGAAGAGGGAAACTGAGCGTTTGGAGCAACAAGGAAAAGTGAAATATGAATATGATTCTGATGAGGACATTGAAGGTGGTACCTGGGAACACAAGAGGTTAGGAAACCTCTAATATCCTTGTAGGCTTCTGTGATCATGTTAAAGCAGAGTGAATGGGGACAAGTGATTTAATGGCTTGATGTGCTGTTGAAGTATGAGGCATGACATTTATGATGGGATTCAGGGAAACTGGTTAGTCATACATGATTTTTGGAGGTGGGAAGTATAGTGCAAGCATCATGAATTTTTCCATTCATGCCATTTGAATTATGATTTCTACTCACTCCTGGCTCATGAATGATGGTTAATGTGTTTCCTTTTTGTGGGTTACTCTACCTTTGTGGGAGATGGTAGTAGGAGAATAAAAAAAATAAAGAAATTGCATTATATTTGTGAAGTGCTAAACCCATGCTAATCATTTAGTACAGTGGTGGAGGATTACTCCTCCATCTGCTTAGACATATGAGATGGATGGCCTACCTAACCATACTTACTGAGTTCAGCTATCATTTAAGAACTTTTCTTCAGGAGAGCGAAAGAAATGCAGGAGACGCATGCAAAAGCAGCAGAGCTTACAAACCTGGCGGAGGGAAAACATCATATTGGAGACTTTCTGCCTCCAGATGAATTAGCAAGATTTATGGAAAAGGTATGTTGTTTACCAAGTATTAAAACAATAAGATTATCATTATTATTTCTTGATTTTTTGAGGAATCTGCTTTCTGAGCAGTGCAGAGTTAACTCTTGAGTAAATATTGAATTTTTTTTTTAAATATATAATTTATGGCAGAATTCAAGAAAAACCTGTTGGCCTTGTTCTGGAGGTGGTACATATAGTTCTTGAACTCTGAGTGGTGATGGGGTTTTTTGGGCCAATTAAATTGTCCCATACTTGTGGCAAGATAGCTATTGAATGATAGTGAACTGTGAAAAAAAAAATACATTTAGATAAGGTTATATACAGTTCATATTAACAGTGGTAAACATTTTTAAGCATGAAAATGAAGCAGATGCGAGTGGAATGGTAATAATGCTGTGATTATGGTAGGTAAGTAATGAATGCTTAGGAATTTGGGATGGTGTAACTATGATAGTTATGCAATTTAAATTTTTAAATACTCTATTAAAGTAGTAATGGATTTGGTGTTGACACCATGTGGTTTGGACATTTAGAAAGGATGTCTCAAAATAAGATGACTTAGAGAGTGCATAAATCTGTAGTGGAGGGAAGGCAGGGTAGATTGTAGGGAGGGGGTAAAGGTTTATTTTTATGTGAGGAGCTTGGCCATCCAACAGGCACATGTGAGCGTGTTAGATAGGTGTGAGTGCCAGCAAGTGGTTTTTATGACTTCATGTTTTGAGTGTGAGCAAGGTAACATTTATGAAAGGATTCAGAGAAACTGGTTAGCCAGATTTGAGTCCTGGAGGTGGTAAGTACAGTACCTGCACTCTGAAGGAAGGGTGGGGATATTGCAGTTTGAAGGGTCATCTGAATTGTAGTATCTGCACACCTCTGGCAAGACTGATGGAGTGAGTGATGGTGAAGAAAGCTTTTTATTTTTTTGGTTACCCTATCTCAGCGGGAGATGATTTTTTTTCCAGTCTATACATAATTTATACAGCTGAAATTTATAAACAGTAAACTTTTGACTTAAGTGAATGATGATGGAGTGGGTGATTGGTAATGGGGATTGTAGTGGGTAGAGATAAGACTGTTTTACCATGGGTGTAACAATACTGGATAGTTCTGCAACTAGTGGACTTTGTTTCCAAATTAATTAATTCAGTGGATTGCCGTGTATTCCTGGAGTCCATTAAATCAAGTTCGAGAGTTTTCTGTAACCGAGATCTAAAGGCGGAAAGTGTAGAGATGTGGTTCAGCAAGTCATTTAAGTTTTGATGAGATAGCATATGATGGTAATTTTTCTATCAATCTACTTTGATGCAAACAGCCTGTTTAAAGATTCTGTTGATAATTTGGTATTAACCCTTTCAGGGTCCAGACCTCCAATCTGAAACTTATCCACAAGGTCCAAGAATTTTCAGAAAGAAAAAAAAATTATTTTTCTTATGAAATGATAGAAAATCTTTTTCTGAAGGTAATAAAACAAAAAGTACAAAATTTGATGGCAAATTGATGAAATTATGCTGTCACAAATTTTGTTGCGCCAGCGATATTTACACATCGGCGATTTTGCCCATTTTGACTCTTATTTTAGGCCAATTACATTGTTCCAGGCAGCCAGACCCTTAGCTATTTCGCTAGTATCCCTGCCATTTGGTACAAGAATGGCATACAATACCAACAAGATGTACTTAAGACACGTGTGCAACATCTGGGTATCTTTATTGTAGATGTTTTGCCATCCTTGTCAGTATTGTATACCATTCTTGTACAGCTTGCCAGACACTGCAACATTATGAAACCTTGATTCTGAGGACATGTACATATCATTCACGACTACGACAACTACTACTACTATCCCATCTCTATGGATAGGACCTACTTCCACTGGGGAATCCCACCTGCCAGTGACTATGCCCTCGTTTGCTACATGTCCCCTTTCCACCTGACATTAGTATATAAGCGCCAGGCTCCTTGGCTCTGCTTCAGAATCTCCACAACTACGGTGCTCTTCACACCAACTCCAAGACTGAGGGACTGATTTCCTCATCTTCTGTATATAGTTCTACTGTCTTCAAATTATGTCCTGGAATTTGTATTGATGAAGCCACTGGATGGCAAAGCATCTACAATAAAGATACCCAGATGTTGCACATGTCTTAATTTCACCCTTCCATTTTATCGACTGAGAACAAGAAACCGCCCAATAAACTACAGTGGACCTTCCCTTATTGTCGATCTCCATTATCGCCGATTTCTCTTTTCGCTGACTTTTTTCGTCAAAATATTGGTTCCGTTTTCGTCAATTTCCTCCATTTTCATCGATGGTACGGAACCTGTCTAGTGCCCAGCACACAGACAAAGCCGCCTTCCACACGCATTCTTAGGCACGTGTTGTTTCTCGGTGAGTGAACATATCCTGCCAGGTCATATGAAACATTTCGTAATAATCCATTGTTTTTGGCACTTGTTTATTATGTGTGACTGCTAAATAAGCCACCATGGGCCCAAACAAAGCTCCTAGTGCCAGCCCTTTGGTAAAGAAGGCGAGGAACACGATAGCATTAAAGAGAAATCATAGCAAAGTACCAAAGTGGAGGAGGAAGAGAGAGGAGAGAATGTGCCTTCTTCAGTGATTCATCGATATGTACAATACTAAAGCAGCACAAGTCGATAAGGACTGTAGTGTCTGCCAGCGATAAAATGTAGCATTAACAGTGTAGCAAGCAAGTTAAGCGGTTAATCGATAGAAAAAGCACAGCACGAACCTAACTCCTCCAGTGTTGTTGGAGTTATATAGGGCTACTGAGAACACTGCCATCTCTGCTGCTGCCTTCACCACCACTATGTATGGCTTAAGCTCTCAGTGGCCCTTATACACCCAACAACTGCACAACGCATTTTGTGACAGACATAATGACACGTTCATTCTAGAGTATATGTCGTGTTTCAATGTTATTAATGTTGTTTATGTCATAGATGAATTGTGATAGATAAATAAGCCATGGAGTTGATATTAATGTCGTATTGAAGCATATTGTTCTGTCTCCAGCAATAAACTCGCCTCCCTCTCCTTTCCTCCCAGTCTGCCTTACACCAACAAGAGTTTAGTAAAGGCAAGTGTGATGTTAAATGTTTATGCATTTTATTAGTGTTTTATATTGTCATTTTTTTCTACATGTAAATCTATATTTAACCCTTAAACGGTCCAAAGAGATCGACATTCAAATTCGTAGTGCTACAAGAGTAGATCTACTTTTTTTTACATATTTTCAAATATAAAAAAAAAATGTAGATAAAAGATTTTTTTACACGTTTTCAAATGTAAAACGAAAAAGAAGATAACATTTTTTTACATACTTTCAGATGTTGAAAAAATGTATATATACATTTGGACCATTTAAGGGTTAAAAGCTAAAAAAAAAAAAAAAAAAAAAAAAAAAAATTTTTTTGTTAATACTTCTGGGTTTCTGAAATGGATTAATTGGATTTGCATTACATGTATTTCTTATGGGGAAAATGGTTTCCGTTTTTGCCAATTTCCATTTTTGCTGATCACTCTGGAACAGATTAAACATGAAAATCAAACGTCCACCATATTTCAACTACCCAGTAAAGTGATGAGAAATTGGTAATATGGCCGATTTCACACAAAGTTCAAAATATTCCAATTTCAAAATAGGGTTCAGAATAAACTGCAGGCATTCCTGGCACTAAAATAGCATTTCCTCTGTTTATTGGCTATCTTTCCAGGCTTTACACATGAATTTATTTGATTTTTTATTCGCGTTAAGAATTTTTATTCACGCCAAAAAATAGATTTACTTGACTCATGAAATCGTAATGACACGATTGCAAACAAACCATACCATGGGCAGGGATAGAACCTTCGACGGTCTGGAGTTTTGAGACTCCCTGATCGCGGGTTCTATCCCCGCTTGTGGTATGGTTAGAAGATTTACTTTTATGCAATGTTGTTGTAATAATTGTACAAATATCAGTGTGTTCGTGAACGCATGTTAGATCCACCTGGTGATGTGTATTGGACGAGTGATGCGATTTGTTTACTCTTGAACATTATGCAAAAATCATACATTTCTGCTACTTTTAGCTCAGTTTCAAGCTATTTTCATTACTAAAACCAATCAAAATCAAATCTTTTTCTGTAATATATCTTCCATTTTATCAAATGAGACCAAGAAACCGTGAATATCACCATAAAAAGATACACTGCAGAGTCTGTTTTAATCCAAAAATAAGGTCATTTTTTTTTCCTCGTGCACTGCATACTGCAGGATTTGTTTTATATGGTGCACACTTACCACGAAGATGCATCTCTCATATCTAGGCCCAGATTTACCGCTCACAGTTTACCTGAGTGAGCTGAGCTCGTGTCGTAGAACTAAGGTACTGACCCTGGCTTCAAAGCCGTAGAACTATGGCATGGACCCTCAAAGGTTTGATAATATACTTAGTGCCATGTTCATGAGGTTCGAAGCAACACAGTGCAGTACAAATTTTGGTAATGGTAAAAGTAGTAACACTATTAACAATGAACAAAAGCTTTTATAGAACTGTTTTTTAATTTGACACATTTTTTTGTAAATTATATATGTACATATTCAGACTTAAAACTTGCAGAATAATTTTTTATGCAACTTTGTATGATTATCTCTGCATGCATTTTTGTAGAATAAGAAAATTCTTCTATTAATCAATATTTATTGTTACAGTATCGAGCAATAAAAGAGGGTCGGGATCCTGATCTCTCAGACTATCAGCAACACAAACTTACTGAAGATAATGTTGGCTACAGAATGTTGAAGAGCATGGGATGGACAGAGGGAATGGGTCTTGGTGCAGAAGGCAAAGGCATAACAGCACCCGTTAACCAGTAAGTTTAGTCATTAAATTTTTCACTATGGATTCGTGTTTTTAAGAATGACGTCTGGTACCTGTTGGTACAAATCTGTCCTTTGGGCTTTCTGACATTGTCCTTGTTTCCACTAAGAAGACCTCTTCAAATTGTTTGATCAACAGTTAACACATTTTTTGTGAGCTGCTCTCTCTCTCTCAGTTGAATTACCAGGTCTTTTACTGATGTGGCTGTGAAGCAGTATTGGTTCAGACTTGGCTTTTGTTGTTGGCTAATCTACTCTTTGTCCTTTATCTTTCCATTGCTTTCTGTAGTTTTTCCACTCTTGTGCTTCTCTTTTCTGTCCCTCTGTGTTGTTGGTTGTACCAAAGACACTATTTTTGCTGTTTCTGCATCATCTGGGTATGAAGTTCTCTGCCTTCTTGCATTTTCCAGCTTGGTTGTCCATTTCATATGCTGACTTTTCTTCCAGTTCTCTGGTCCACTGCATTGCATTTAGGAGTTCTATCATTCCCTTCTCTAAAATTTTGTTTCTTGTGCCCTTCGTCTGCCATCTTTTCTGATGCCTTTAGTTCCACATGATACTTGAAGATTAGGACTGTTTAATCTAGTACTAGCACCCATGGGGCTCTCATATTATGTCTGATGTGTTTGTGGTAAATATTTGGTACTGCCTTGCTGACTCTTTCTCTACTCTCATGTCCTTAACATGCTGAGTCAGTTTTCTCTAATCACCTCCATCAGTTTATCCCTCCACATATGGTCCCCCATGTGGGTCCCAGTTCTCCCATCTGTTTCTTTGTGGTTGGAGTTACCCATTATAAGTAGTTTTGCTTTAACTCTATATGCACTCTTAGCTGCTGCTACTGCTGTGTCAACCATTGCTCTGTTTTCTTCATATTCCTGCTTCAGTCTTGTGTTACACGGTGGGTTATATATCACTCCTACTACTTGGGGTTCCTCCGTCTTAACTGAGCCCACTATGAAGTCATTTGCTTCTTGTCTGTTTATCCCTCTTGCCTCTTGAAAAGCCCCTGATTTCCTTCACTGCCCCCATTTCTTTTGTCCTTCCTTATCACTTGATATCCTCCTGTTATTATGGCATTTGATATCATTTCTATCAGCTTTCCCTCTGTGATAGGTATGATGTCCGAGTTTACCTCAACTATTGGTTCTTTCAGTTCATCATTCTTGTATGATAATCCACCTGTATTAGAGTATTGCACCCTGAGCTTACGTTTGCTTACCATACACTGAGCATTTTGCTCATTTGTCAGGAGTGGGGGAGGTAGGGCTGGGGTTGGTGTGCTTACCACTAGTCAAGGAGAGGTCAGGGATAAGGTTATTGGCAGGGAAGGGTAAGAGGGGGAGGAGGGTCAGGGGTTAGTGTTGGGAAAATGAGGGGCTGACCCTTAGTCAAGCCAAGATGTCACAAATGGAAATTGCACACTCATCTATGCCACCTAGACATTAGGAAACCCTTCTTCAGTGTAAGAATAATAAAAGTGAAATTAGCTACACAGTGTCAGCAGAAACCAACTCCATACAAGGTTCAAATGTAAATAAAATGAAACAAATTCCCATTATCAATCTAAAACTAAGAGGCAGGCCAGAGCTAGATCTTACCCCCAAAAACTCGAATAAGCAGCTAGATTATCCCAATCATGAATAAGGAAATGTTTATACTTTTACTACTGGGTGCATTTCCACTGCCAAAATAGAATAATGAATGGTGGTATCAGCTAATAACTTACCATGTTATTAAGTACACCACTTAAATTTTCATTCTTATTATTTATCTTATATTTATCATTTCTAGTGTCTCTAAACATTTTCCTTACAACAGGAATGGTCGTTCAGAGAGCCAGGGTTTAGGTGTTGAGAGACCCGAAAATCTGCAGGAAGAGGATGATGAGTATGATGCATACAGAAAACGTATGATGCTAGCATATCGTTTCCGGCCAAATCCTCTAGTAAGTGAAATTCTAAACTAATTTATATAAATTTCAACTCTTGTACATAATTTTCTAGACTGTTTTGTTTTAGGTAAATAATATGTTTATATCTGTGGCCCTTGTTGACTTATAAATAGGTTCCTAGGTGTCCACTTTCACCTATTGCTCTTACGTTCACCAACCAGTAAATATTTGTCTTCAGCGGCAACATGAAAGATAATGCAAAAGAAGGAAGGAAAGGTGGTGAGGACAGCACTGCCAACATTTTAGGCTAAGTACTACTCTGCTCCAGCAACAGCTGTTGCGGAGCAACAGCTCGAACAATCCAGCATAGGGATATTGATGGTGTTGTGACGGGCGGGATACTTATTGTGTAGCGAGGGAGATGTTCAGTATGGAAAGCCAATGACATTAGAACATAAGAAAGAAGGAACACTGCAACAGGTCCACTGACCCATGCAGAGCAGGTCCATGCCCCCCCCTCCCCTGATTAGCCCAATGACCCACCCCCTAGGATTAGCCCAATGACCCACCCAGTCTGGCCACCTCCACTCGAGGGAGGAGCACGGCACCAGACCCAGCAGCACAAGCTAGGCAGGTCCAACTCAAACCCACCCACACCCACTCGTGTATTTATCTAACCTATTTATAAAACTACACAAAGTTTTAGCCTGAATAACTGTACTCGGGAGTTTGTTCCACTCATCCACAACTCTATTACCAAACCAGGGCTTTCCTATATCCTTCATGAATCTGAATTTTTCCAACTTGAAACCATTGCTGTGAGTCCTGTCTTGGCTGGGAATTTTCAGTACACTATTTACATCCCCTTTATTTATTGCTATTTTCCATTTATACACCTCGATAATATCCCCCCTAATTCTACGCCTTTCGAGAGAGTGCAGATTCAGGGCCCTCAGTCTATACTCATAGGGAAGATTTCTGATACATGGGATCATCTTTGTCATCCTCCTCTGTACGCTTTCCAGAGCATTTATATCCATTCTGTAATACGGTGACCAGAACTGAGCAGCATAGTCTAAATGAGGCCTAACCAAGGATATATAGAGTTGAAGAACAACCTGAGGACTTCTATTATTTATACTTATAGATATGAAGCCAAGAATTCTGTTAGCTTTATAGCATGTTACAGCATATAAGAGCATTTTTTTTTTTTTCAAACAAGTCGGCCGTCTCCCACCGAGGCAGGGTGACCCAAAAAAAAAAAAAAAAAAAAAAGAAAGAAAATCCCCAAAAAGAAAACACTCCCATCATCATTCAACACTTTCACCACACTCACACATTATCACTGTTTTTGCAGAGGTGCTCAGAATACAACAGTTTAGAAGCATACACATATAAAGATACACAACATATCCCTCCAAACTGCCAATATCCCAAACCCCTCCTTTAAAGTGCAGGCATTGTACTTCCCATTTCCAGGACTCAAGTCCGACTATATGAAAATAACCGGTTTCCCTGAATCCCTTCACTAAATATTACCCTGCTCACACTCCAACAGATCGTCAGGTCCCAAGTACCATTCGTCTCCATTCACTCCTATCTAACACGCTCACGTATGCTTGCTGGAAGTCCAAGCCCCTTGCCCTCAAAACCTCCTTTACCCCCTCTCTCCAACCCTTTCGAGGATGACCCCTACCCCGCCTTCCTTCCCCTATAGATTTATATGCTTTCCATGTCATTCTACTTTGATCCATTCTCTCTAAATGACCAAACCACCTCAACAACCCCTCTTCTGCCCTCTGACTAATACTTTTATTAACTCCACACCTTTTCCTAATTTCCACACTCCGAATTTTCTGCATAATATTTACACCACACATTGCCCTTAAACAGGACATCTCCACTGCCTCCAACCATCTCCTCGCTGCTGCATTTACCACCCAAGCTTCACACCCATATAAGAGTGTTGGTACTACTATACTTTCATAAATTCCCTTCTTTGCCTCCATAGATAACGTTTTTTGACTCCACATATACCTCAATGCACCACTCACCTTTTTTCCCTCATCAATTCTATGATTAACCTCATCCTTCATAAATCCATCCACCGACACGTCAACTCCCAAGTATCTGAAAACATTCATTTCTTCCATACTACTCCTCCCCAATTTGATATCCAATTTTTCTTTATCTAAATCATTTGATACCCTCATCACCTTACTCTTTTCTATGTTCACTTTCAACTTTCTACCTTTACACACATTCCCAAACTCATCCACTAACCTTTGCAATTTTTCTTAAGAATCTCCCATAAGCACAGTATCATCAGCAAAAAGTAACTGTGTCAATTCCCATTTTGAATTTGATTCCCCAAAATTTAATCCCACCCCACTCCCGAACACCCTAGTATTTACTTCCTTTACAACCCCATCTATAAATATATTAAACAACCATGGTGACATTACACATCCCTGTCTAAGACCTACTTTTACTGGGAAGTAGTCTCCCTCTCTTCTACACACCCTAACCTGAGCCTCACTATCCTCATAAAACTCTTTACAGCATTTAATAACTTACCACCTATTCCATGTACTTGCAACATCTGCCACATTGCTCCCCTATCCACTCTATCATATGCCTTTTCTAAATCCATAAATGCAATAAAAACTTCCCTACCTTTATCTAAATACTGTTCACATATATGCTTCAGTGTAAACACTTGATCTACACATCCCCTACCCACTCTGAAACCTCCTTGCTCATCCGCAATCCTGCATTCTGTCTTACCTCTAATTCTTTCAATTATAACCCTACCGTACACTTTTCCTGGTATACTCAGTAAACTTATTCCTCTATAATTTTTAGTCTCTTTTGTCCCCTTTCCCTTTATATAAAGGGACAATACATGCTCTCCGCCAATCCCTAGGTACCTTCCCCTCTTTCATACATTTATTAAACAAAAGTACCAACCACTCCAACACTATATCCCCCCCTGCTTTTAACATTTCTGTCATGATCCCATCAGTTCCAGCTGCTTTACCCCCTTTCATTTTACGTAATGCCTCACGTACCTCCCCCACACTTACATTCTGCTCTTCTTCACTCCTAAAAGATGGTATACCTCCCTGACCAGTGCATGAAATTACTGCCTCTGTTTCTTCCTTAACATTTAAAAGTTCCTCAAAATATTCTTGCCATCTACCTAATACCTCCCTCTCCCCATCTACTAACTCCCCTACTCTGTTTTTAACTGACAAATCCATACTTTCCCTAGGCTTTCTTAACTTGTGCAACTCACTCCAAAATTTTTTCTTATTTTCATTAAAATTTCTTGACAGTGCCTTTCCCACTCTATCATCTGCTCTCCTTTTGCACTCTCTCACCACTCTCTTTACCTTTCTTTTACTCTCCATATACTCTGCTCTTCTTATAACACTTCTGCTTTGTAAAAACCTCTCATAAGCTACCTTTTTCTCTTTTATCACACCCTTTACTTCATCATTCCACCAATCACTCCTCTTTCCTCCTGCCCCCACCCTCCTATAACCACAAACTTCTGCCCCACATTCTAATACTGCATTTTTAAAACTATTCCAATCCTCTTCAACCCCCCCCCCCCCCCCCCACTACTCATCTTTGCACTAGCCCACCTTTCTGCCAATAGTCGCTTATATCTCACCCGAACTTCCTCCTCCCTTAGTTTATACACTTTCATCTCCCTCTTACTTGTTGTTGCCACCTTCCTCTTTTCCCATCTACCTCTTACTCTAACTGTAGCTACAACTAAATAATGATCCGATATATCAGTTGCCCCTCTATAAACATGTACATCCTGGAGCCTACCCATCAACCTTTTGTCCACCAATACATAATCTAATAAACTACTTTCATTACGTGCTACATCATACCTTGTATATTTATTTATCCTGTTTTTCATAAAATATGTATTACTTATTACCAAATCTCTTTCTACACATAGCTCAATTAAAGGCTCCCCATTTACATTTACCCCTGGCACCCCAAATTTACCTACTACTCCCTCCATAACATTTTTATCCACTTTAGCATTGAAATACCCAACCACCATTACTCTCACACTTGATTCAAAACTCCCCATGCATTCACTCAACATTTCCCAAAATCTCTCTCCTCTACACTTCTCTCTTCTCCAGGTGCATACACGCTTATTATAACCCACTTTTCACATCCAATCTTTATTTTACTCCACATAATCCTTGAATTAATACATTTATAGTCCCTCTTTTCCTGCCATAGCTTATCCTTCAACATTATTGCTACTCCTTCTTTAGCTCTAACTCTATTTGAAACCCCTGACCTAATCCCATTTATTCCTCTCCACTGAAACTCTCCCACCCCCTTCAGCTTTGTTTCACTTAAAGCCAGGACATCCAGCTTCTCATTCATAACATCCACAATCATCTCTTTCTTATCATCTGCACAACATCCACGCACATTCAGACTTCCCACTTTGACAATTTTCTTCTTCTTATTCTTTTTAGTAATCTTTACAGGAAAAGGGGTTACTAGCCCATTGTTCCCGTCATTTTAGTTGACTTTTACAACACGCATGGCTTACGGAGGAAAGATTCTTATTCCACTTCCCCATGGATATAAAAGGAAAAGTAATAACACCAAGAACTATTAAGATAAAATCAAAGAAAACTCAGATGAGTGTGTATAAATAAATGTGTACATGTATGTGTAGTGTGACCTAAGTGTAAGTAGAAGTAGCAAGACATACCTGTAATCTTGCATATTTATGAAACAGACAAAAGACATCAGCAATCCTACCATCATGTAAAACAATCATCCTGTCATTTAGTGGGTTGCTGAACACCGACTCGTACTGTTCTTTTAGGATTTCACTCATTTCCTGTTCATCGTCAGTATACAAGTCTCCTCTCAGTAGTGGTCCAATTCTACAGGTAGTTCTTAGCTTGGATTTTGCGTAGGAATAGAAATATTTTGGGTTTCTTGCAATATCCTGTATGGCCTTTTGTTCCCTTTGTACTTCTTCTGTGAGGTATGACATCCTAAGTTTTTGCTCTAATTCAGTGATCTCTCTGCTAAGTCTATCTTTCCTCTGTTGTAGCATATTTGTGTTTTTAAGCAGTTCAGTAACCCATTTTCTTCTGGATCATCTCCTGCACTCTCTCTCTATATCTGATCTTCCTCTGGGTTTCCTCAATGGACGTTTCGCCATCCAGTGGCTGGCTGGATGGCAAAACGTCTGATAGAGATGCCCGGGTGTTGCGCATGTGTCTTAATTTCATCTTGTCGGTATTATATACCATTCTTGTACTACTACTACTACCACCACCACCACCACCACCACCACCACCTCTTCCTGCCTATATATAGCCGTCCTGCTCCACTTCTGGTTAGTGTGACTTTGTAAATGGTCCAAGTCGGACCGAAACGTCGTCGTAAGCTTCTCTCTTTTATGTGCGGGTTATTTGTGTATCGTTCCAGTCACGGTATTGTGCCTTTTTTTTGTTATTTCCTCAATGGTACACATTTCATACATTGTATGCTTCTGTATTCAGCTTCTCTAGGCACTGGTGGAGATTTAGGGTGCTCATGTCTGAAGGTGTGGAGTTAATAAAAGCATTAGTCAGAGGGCAGAAGAGGGGTTGTTGAGGTGGTTTGGTCATTTAGAGAGAATGGATCAAAGTAGAATGACATGGAAAGCATATAAATCTATAGGGGAAGGAAGGAGGGGTAGGGGTCGTCCTCGAAAGGGTTGGAAAGAGGGGGTAAAGGAGGTTTTGTGGGCGAGGGGCTTGGACTTCCAGCAAGCGTGCATGAGCGTGTTAGATAGGAGTGAATGGAGACGAATGATACTTGGGACCTGACGATCTGGTGGAGTGTGAGCAGGGTAATATTAAGTGAAGGGATTCAGGGAAACCGGTTATTTTCATATAGTCGGACTTGAGTCCTGGAAATGGGAAGTACAATGCCTGCACTTTAAAGGAGGGGTTTGGGATATTTGCAGTTTGGAGGGATATGTTGTGTATCTTTATACGTATATGCTTCTAAACTGTTGTATTCTGAGCACCTCTGCAAAAACAGTGATAATGTGTGAGTGTGGTGAAAGTGTTGAATGATGATGAAAGTATTTTCTTTTTGGGGATTTTCTTTCTTTTTTGGGTCACCCTGCCTCGGTGGGAGACGGCCGACTTGTTGAAAAAAAAAAAAAAAGTCTGATTCCCAGGGTATGTCTGATAGCTCTTGGTTTATTTTTTCCCAGTTAATTCTATGGTTGTTTAAATTAAACTTGCTGAACATCCCGTCTCTAACTTTAGCGATGCAGTTTCCTACCCCTGAATTAATACTAGTTTGAATATCTAAGATGATGTTATCAGAGTAAATAGTTTTGGAAACTGTTATGTCTCTTATCAGTTCCTTGTTGTTCGTGAATATCAAATCCAGGGTATTTTCATTTCTAGTGGGATCAATTACCTGTTGGTTTAAAGAGTACTTTTCACAAAACCTCATTATTTCCCTGGTATGTACCTGTTGAGCCAGGGTGCTTCCCGGGGATATTTCTGGTATAACATTACATTGTGCCATCTTCCATTTTACATGAGGGAGATTAAAATCTCCAAGGAGTAAAATATTTGGTGTAGGACTTTTTAGCTTATCCAGATAGCTATCTATCTTAACTGATCTGTGAATTCCTCAGCAATTGCCAATGGTGGTTTGTATAAAAGGATAATTACCAAATTCCTATTTTCAACTTTAATGCCTAGAATTTCTATTATATCATTCGTAGAATTCAGCACTTCTGTGCAACAGAAAGTATCCTTTACATAGATTCCTACTCCTCCCTGTGACCTATTGATTCTATCACGTGTATACACGTTGTAGTTTTCTATCTTTATCTTTCTGTCTAAAACATCCCTTGTATGTGTTTCTGTAAATACTCCGAATATGGCATTCGCTTCTGTCAGGAGCCCACTAACATAACTAACTTTGTCATTTTTATTTGATTTCAAACCCTGTATATTTGCAAATATGAAGCGCCTCCAGGACTTTGTGGTTTGTACGTTCAGCAAGGCCATTACTCGCAGGGTGGCATGGAGCTACTGGCGCTTGGTGAATGTTAAATCTGGAACAAAGATCCTGCATTGTGGCATTTGTGAACTCCGACCCATTATCTGACAGAAGAGCTCGTGGGCAGGTATGGCAGAGAACGGCATCCTCATGGAAAGCGTTTGCGACTGTCTTGGCCGTTTTATCTGGAATGGGTACTAACTTGCAGTACTGCATCAAGTTACCTACCATTACAAGCAAGTGTTTATTACCCTTCTCCGAGGTTGAGAAGTTCATCAACAGGTTGACAAGTTCTCTCCCAAGGCTCCTTTGTAATGGGATACTTCAGAATGGGATTGGGACCCGTAACTATACCCTTGTTCTGTAGACAGACAATACACTGGTGTACATGCTTGGCACTTTCCGCTGCCATATTAGGCCAGAAGTATTTCATTCTTGCCTGTTTGACGTTGCGGTCCTTCCTGAGGTGCACTGCTCCTGGGGCATTGTGGATGAGCCTGAGAGTAGCTGGTACCAGGGACTCCTGTACCACCAGTTGGTGTACGGTTCTGACGGGGTCTGCCAGTTGTGCAACATGGCACAGCACTCCTTGGTTGACTACTAAGTCCTTCAGTGGAATGGGAGACTTGACCTGCAAGCCAATGTCCTCCTTGGTCAGGAATCTAAGTACTGTAATAAAGTTGGTAGAATTACCGACAATATGTAAAGTAAAAGGACACAAGTGCAACTAATGTGACATTTTTATTGTGGCAACGTTTCGCTCTCCAGCTTTATCAAGCGGCTTGATGAACCTCCTGGAGAGCAAAACATTGCCACAATAAAAATGTCACATTAGTTGCACTTGTGTCCTTTTACTTTACAATCTAAGTACTGATGACCACACAGAGTCCTGCCATTGGGCTCTCAAGATCCTCAACGGAGAGCGAGTTAACACTCACAAATGCTATGTGCCTCAACAAGACATCAGCTACAACATTTTGCTTGCTCGGTACATAGCAAATATCGGGGTTATAGTCGTGGAACGTGAGGGACCACCAAGCATGCTTTCCCAGAAGATTCTTATTGGCGAAAAGAGACTACAAAGATTGATCAGTGTAAATCTTGATGGGGTATTGGTAGATATCTCGAAAGTGACTCAAAGCCAATACGACGGCTAAGGCTTCTAGCTCTGTCACTGAGTAACTGACTTCTGCTTTAGTAAGGATGCGGCTAGCATAGGCAATAGGCTGTTGCTTACCGTTAGATTCCTGCGACAGGACTGCACCGATGCCAGTTTTGCTGGCATCCATCGTCAAGGTAAATGCCTCGATAAAATCTGGGAATCTAAGGATCGGGGCATATGTTAAGGGTTTTTGTTATGAGGATAACAAAAAGATTAGGTGATGAAAGATTGGATATCAGATTGGAGGGAGAGGGTATGGAGGAGGTGAATGTATTCAGATATTTGGGAGTGGACGTGTCAGTGGATGGGTCTATGAAAGATGAGGTGAATCATAGAATTGATGAGGGGAAAAGGGTGAGTGGTGCACTTAGGAGTCTGTGGAGACAAAGAACTTTGTCCTTGGAGGCAAAGAAGGGAATGTATGAGAGTGTAGTTTTACCAACGCTCTTATATGGGTGTGAAGCATGGGTGATGAATGTTGCAGCGAGGAGAAGGCTGGAGGCAGTGGAAATGTCATGTCTGAGGGCAATGTGTGGTGTGAATATAATGCAGAGAATTCGTAGTTTGGAGGTTAGGAGGAGGTGCGGGACTACCAAAACTGTTGTCCAGAGGGCTGAGGAAGGGTTGTTGAGGTGGTTCGGACATGTAGAGAGAATGGAGCGAAACAGAATGACTTCAAGAGTGTATCAGTCTGTAGTGGAAGGAAGGTGGGGTAGGGGTCGGCCTAGGAAAGGTTGGAGGGAGGGGGTAAAGGAGGTTTTGTGTGCGAGGGGCTTGGACTTCCAGCAGGCATGCGTGAGCGTGTTTGATAGGAGTGAATGGAGACAAATGGTTTTTAATACTTGACGTGCTGTTGGAGTGTGAGCAAAGTAACATTTATGAAGGGATTCAGGGAAACCGGCAGGCCGGACTTGAGTCCTGGAGATGGGAAGTACAGTGCCTGCACTCTGAAGGAGGGGTGTTAATGTTGCAGTTTAAAAACTGTAGTGTAAAGCACCCCTCTGGCAAGACAGTGATGGAGTGAATGATGGTGAAAGTTTTTCTTTTTCGGGCCACCCTGCCTTGGTGGGAATCGGCCAGTGTGATGATGATAATAATAATAATAATAAAAATCAAAAGCTTGTTCTTAATCACACGTCCACTCGAAAGGGGCGTCTTTCTTAAGAAGGCGAATCAAAGGTGTGATGGAGAAACCGGCGATGAAGGTGGGGTAGAAACCCGCTAGGCCTATGAAGGAACGGACTGCATCTGCCGTCGTAGGTCTAGGGAATTTCTGCACAGGCAAGATTTTAGACTCGTCTGTCTTCAGGTCTTCTTTAGTCAATATGTGACCCAGAAATTTTATTTCCTTCCGGAGGAAGTGACATTTGGAGAGCTTTACCTTAAGGTTAGCCTGAACTAGTTTGTCCAATACCCTGTCAGGTTTTTCGAGATGTGTAGAGACATCTTGCGACACGACGATGAGATCATCTAGGTAGACCATGAGCGTGCCACCTAGGAGAGTATGGAAAATTGTCGTCATCAAACAACTGAGCATGATCGGGCTTTCGTGCAAGCCAAAGCTGTCAACTCTTTGTTCTGGTCATCGAGGAGGATCTGCCAAAACCCTTGAAGAAGATCAAGAATCGAGAAGACCTTATTATCAATGGTGTTCTGCAACAGGTCATTCAGAACTTGCAATGGGAATCAGTCTGGGATTGTGGAAGCATTTAGTTTCCTGTAATCAATAACAGGACGCCATGTTCTGTCTTTTTTTGGAACCAGGGTGAGAGTGGCATTCCACGGGTAATTAGATATCCTTGCAATGAGTTCTTCAGCGAAGACTCGTTGCACATGCTGCAGGCGATACGCAGGTACATATATGGGTTTAGTACCTTTATCAAGAAGAATACGGTGAGAAATAAGTGGGGTCAGACCCATGTACTCACCATCTAGCATGGCTGCGGAATGTGCACGATTGAGAACCTGGAGAAGTTTTGGAACTTCTTCAGGGTAGTCTGTCGTAGCTAGATCATCATCCTGCACTGGCCAGGTGACAGAAGAGTCAGTATCAGACTCACCTGGGAGGACTGCATCTATGAGAAGGTCAGCTGGGATTTCACCTTCCACTCTCACCAGGAGAGGAAATCTGACAAGCTCAACATGTGAGGTGTCCTTCCGCAGGGTAAATTCTCAACCATGCATGTTGATGACAAGGACTTGCAACCTGCCACATTGCACAGTGTGCAAGGACGGCTCAAGGGAGAGGCCCTTGACTCTTCATGTGTCGTTGTCGACTAGCACGTGATCTCCTTTGAAAGCTCTGTTCACTTACACCGTAACAAGAGTGAACGAGTTAACTGACAGTGACATCATACTTTGTACAGGTGGTAACTGCTCGCTGATGCCATGACACGAGTCAACCAGTCGCTTGCCGACAGGGAGACTGCAACTTGACTACTGCTGTCCTCTACATCAGTGTGAGAGTTAGTGAAGGCTAGACCGGACATCCCCAGACTGGGTTTCACTGGTAAATGGGCTCTGATGGCCAGGAGGTAACTAGCCACAAGCGCTCTTATGAGGTTGGTCAGGACAAGAGGCCAACCTCCGGGGGAACTTGCTATGGAAACCGTCGGTTTCCAATGATTCCAGACACTGTACATACTCTGTGACAGAGTATCATGTAGTGGATCCTAAGCATATGCCCCAGAAGGGCACATTCACTCTGTTAAAGTCCACTTTCCACTTAGCTGGATCTTAAGGTCTGCCACGATCTTAAGACCGATAAGCAGATCACCAGGGAATACAATGTCATTGACGACCAAGAACTTCGCCGACAACCTGCGACCCTGGATTGCAAACTCTAATGTTGTATGTCCATGAACCATCAGAGGACAGCCTGAGACTCCGCTCAAGTCTGAATAACAGACTGCTCCATCAACATGGCCGCGTGAAGGCCGATGTCACGGAAGAGAGTGGAATGAACAATGTTAACCACCAAACCTGTATCGAGGAAAATCTGAACAGGCTTACAGTGGACTCAACGAGAGTTCCACATGGGTTGTAACAAACATAAAGGCATGACAGGCTGACCACGTCCTTGGAGTCACGGCTGCTAGAGGCTCGACGCTTGGTGGCGACAACGTCAGCAACAACATCGGGGGGGGCTCTGTTTCCATGTTGTCGGCGAGCATGTCGCTGCCCAGGGTGGCAAACACATTGCAGATGGATGGAATACAGTGACTCCAACAGGGTGACTACCTCTTTCATTGGTTTCTTGAGCATGTCTCTTCCCTCCAACTGTGGGAAAGGCTGCCACTATCACAAGCTTTGTGTGCCGAGTGCTTGCCTTGTTGCGCCGTCAACATACTGCCCAGCTTGTAGCATTTATTAGACGTATGTCCCGAGGTGCTGTGAAACGTGCAGACACCTTCCCGATACTGGTCACGGGGCTGGTGGTGATCACCACGAGGGGACTTAGGTTTGTAACATTCTGAACAGTAGTGCCTTTGCTTACCGCAATTATAACATGTCACCACATGCTTCACAGGCAGTGCTGGCGGTGGTGTGCATGGATGACGTTTACCCTTGGTTGTAGGAGAGACTGGTGACTTTGATGTGCTAGCCCAACTGTTGCTATTTTACCGGTCGTGTTTTCTTGGCTTGTTAGTCTTGCTGTGCTTGGCAAGTTTGGATGATGACTGTCTTACAGCTGCGGCAAAAATAACTGCTGGCTGCAGCTGTGGCATCGTTGTGGTTGAGAATGAGTGAACGGGCATGGGAGTGTCAATGAAGCGGCAAACCTTACCCTTCTCACTAGACGGTTTAACGTTATCAATGGCTTTGTAAGCACCCAGGACTTTGTGCTGGGGGCCGAGCCCTAACGCATCGATGGCACTTTGGAGAATAGGTGGGCTATCTCTCTGCATGAAGCCTACGGCAGGTGTGGAGATGTCTTTAACTTTAATACTGTCTGAGTCCGTAACCACATGGTAGCATGAATAGCATCACTGAAATCTTTTGATGCTTGCTCAAAACGGCATATGAAAGCAAGGGGGCTTTCGTGAGTGGACTGACACTCGTTCAAGACACTAGTGATAATCTGAAGGTAGTGGTGCTGACGACTACGCCTAAAGTGTCAAAAGTCTTCCTTAAGTGTGGCCCAAGATTGCAAGTCACAAACTTGGTCTAGGCACACAAAGGAACTGATGTCACTCTTAGTAAGGTCTGCTGCCGCACTGATATACTGTGCATCAGTAGGGTGATTGTGTTTAGCCTTAACTACTGTCTCGACTGATTGCAACCGTGGCTCTAACATGAGCAACCGTTGAAAAGAAGGGCCGGGTATGTATGAGTAGCAAACGCACTCGCTGTTGAGACGTGAGCCATGGCCTAACCAATTGTCGGAAGAGCTTCGCTCTTCCTCTGAGTGGTCACGACGCCTGAGGCATCATTGCAAGCTTCGGCAGAAACTGGACTAGTGTGATGGCCACTGTGTGTCTGAGTCATGACGTCAAATGTACAAATGCAAAACAGGTCAGAGCAAGAAATGGTATGCAGTTAGCTACAGCTCAACACAGAGTCAGAAGGGACACAACACAATGGTATGTGAAATAAACTGCTTACTTGTATAAAAAAAATATAGACACATTAAAGAATGGCTGTTACAAGCTGGATCTCAAAAATAAAATGCTCATGCTGGAGAAAAGACTACACAGGCCACAAAATATTGCAGGAGTAATCGCTGAACTAGGTGATAATGCAAGGTAATGTAACACTTGCAAAAGAAAACTGGCAACAAAATTAGGGAATTGAACTGGAGGAATGGTAGCAAAAATGACAAGAGTTGCACAAATTAAAATAATCGGGCATTACACAACTGGACTGTGGTACAGGCTTGCTCAGCATGTGGCAAAAGGTTGCAGATGCTGGCAGTAGCAATGACGTATGAAAAAAATTACAAACTCATTAATAATAAAAACAAAAATTCACTGGCACAAAACAAAAATTTCACAAGAAAATACTGGATCAAAAGTATGGAATTTCACATGTAATTATTGCAGTTAGTGACAAATAAGAAGGTTCCTGAAAATGCAATGACTGGAACTAGTGGGGCACTCAATGACAAGGGCATAAACAATAACAAAATGCAATACACGTAGGTTAATGAGCACAGATGAAAACATGGAATAGTTGTGGAGCAAATAAATGGAGACACTGGAGAAAATGTGGGTGGTTAGGCACAAATTGTATCACTGCAAGCTGAATAAACAAAACTGACACTTAAAAATTTGGTAATTGCATTTCAAAACACACTAACAAATCAGAACTGTGCAGGGTTGTCAACAATTTGTGGCTAGCTTGCAGATGCAACAATCAAAATGATGGCACACAGGAATTACTTGCAAACTGTATATTAGAAATTATGTAAATGGGTAACACTGTGAACAATTTTAAGTCGAAGGCAGCTGAACAAATCACTGAAAGTATGGTTTCAGCAATGGCTGTATTGGTGCAGGACAAATAACGTCACAAATGTTAGGAAATGCTAGGTAAGTCACTATTTACTTAACTTTGATTGTAGGAGATAGTGCAGTGAGACAGACAAGCAGGTATGAAGTGCTGCAGGTGCTGGAGTTAACGGCAGGAAACTGGTAATGCTAGAGAAAATGCTACATGACTCATAGCACTTGTAGACTGCTATGGGACTTCAGTGGCATAGAAAAAAAATCGGGGCAGACTTGGGACGAACGGGGAAGGACAGACTGCAAAAATGGGGGAATGTAAGAAAATATCGCCAACTCGTTGTGAGTGCTGCTGTACATGATTTGTTTACACTGCAGGCAAGCGTGTCTGGGTGTGCTGACTGTGGCTTCAGCATGCGGAGAACAAAATATTTACTGCCTAAATAAGCTTTCAAAGAAAACTTAGGTGGGGCTGTAACACTGATGCAAGAGCAACCAAAATTGACTGAAAAGTCTTTCACTAGGGGAAATCATAAAAGATAAAGTGGGAATAATGCAAAAAGAAAAAAAAAATATGACTGGAGCAACAAAAAAAACTACACTGGCTGGAGGTGTCATAGTCACAATGTGATGATCAGGGGCCACTGCAGACGGCTTGGGGAGACTGACTAGCTTGGCTTAGGGGCTAAGCCAACTGGGTTCCCACGTGGTCAAGTGGGGTAGGACTTGAAGAAAAACTAGGAGGACAAGAGACACACACACACAGACGACGAGCTGGCTACAGGTAGCATAGAACGGAGCAGGGAGGGTAGTAGGAGGCAGCGGGTGTGTACTGACTTCACCTAAGGTATCCTCGCCCAAAGGTAAACTCATGTGGACTCGCACAAAAAGACCTCATCTCTACTTTTTGTAGCTTGAGAAGGGCATAGGGATGCTGTAGGAGGCAGAAGAAGGCTGCAGGGAAGTGCTGAGATGCTGCAGGGCAGATGAAGTGTACACTTGACTGCCGGGGCCGGAGATGACACTGTGATGCCTACGTCCAGAGTTTGTGGGAAAATCTAGGATGAAGATCTGTCTCAGCCACCGTTGAGACACTGGGTGTCACAGGTGTGACTGTACGCCAGCAGGCAGGTTGGATGAGCATGGATGACGTGGCTGGTTGACTGTCGTCAGTCCCCTCCACCCCAACAAAAGGCCACTCTCTGCCGCTGAAACTGTTGCCACCACTGTTACCACAGTTATTACAGTTGAACAGCAGTTTAGTGCTGAGCTTACTTGTAGGTTACTAGAAGGGGTAGCGTGGAAGGTTGCAGGAACACAGCCGATGGACTAGTGTAGGTTTATTATGATAAATGGGTACACAGTGGGCAGTGTGTGGGGGGTGACTGAAAGCCAGACTGTGGAGGGGAAGGATGTTGATCCCAGGCATGTAGGCTGAGTGTGCATCGTGTCTCTCTGACCTGGGCAGGCCTAGGGAGGGCAGCACTGTAGTGCCACGTGAATTGAACTCAACTGGCAGACAGTACAGGCTGTCTACACCATCCATTATCATGTGCCTTTTCTAAATCCATAAATGCAATGAAACCTTCCCTACCTTTAGATAAATACTGTTCATGCACAGTGGAACCTCTGCTTAAGAGTGCCCCACCATGCTAGTTTTTCTGGATATGAGCTGTCGCTCAGTCAATTTTTTGCTCTTGGATCTGAGCCAAAATTCAGGTTGCGAGCTTCCCCCTCAAGGGAGGTTCCTTGACACTGGTGAGGGGCTCTTGATCTAGGGAATTGTATCTGTGCTCCATTTCCCTAAATAAAGCCTGAATACCTTCCATCCCCTCCCCCCCCACAGGTGCTTTATAATCCTATGGGTTGAGTGCTTCCCCATTGTAATAATATAATAATAATAATAATAATTATAAAACCTATAATAATAATAATATAAAACATATAATAATAATAATACAGTGGACCCCCGGTTTTCATAATTAATCCGTTTCAGAGTGTGTGACTAAACCCGAATCTGACGAATTCCGAATTAATTTTCCCCATAAGAAATACACCTACCATCCGACTTACGACCGTGTTTTTTATGCCAAATTTCTGGGAAATAAACAACTATTTGTGTTGTACACAGTGTTTATCCTAAACCTTACAGTATAAAATACAGCACTAACAGCATAAAAAGTAAAGTAAGACATGAAATACCAAAATAAAACAATAAAATAAAGTCATTACAAAAATGTTTTGTTGATATTCAGTAGTAAAGTTCGACTTACGACCGGTTTCTCGGAACCGAACTCGGTCGTAAGTCGGATGGTAGGTGTATATGTAATGGAAACCCAATTAATCCATTTCAGACACCCAGAAGTACTAAAAAAATGTTTTCTACATGAAATATACATTTACCTACACAGAAAACAATGATACATGAAGAATAAAACAATAACAACATTACACTTACCTTTATTGAAGACATGGTGATGTATAGAAGATGGGAGGAGAGGAGAGGGTGGAGGAGTTTACAGTCATTTGGAAGGGGAATCCCATTCCATAAAGACTTCAGGTACCAAGTCCTTATCCTGAGTTACTTCCTTTTGTTTTTTAATGCCACTAGGACCAGCTAGAGTCACTGGACCCCTGTCACTCAAAAGTGTTCCAGAGAGGTCTATTTCTGGCGTACGTTAGAAATTGTGTTGGGAGACAGGACAAGATAGTCCTTGAATATGACACTAATATCAGCTCTGTAGCTTATTTATCTAGCACAGATCATCTTATATGACATAATAAACAATAATATAGAAACATGATATATACTCTTGAATGAATAAAATATGGCATTAAGAATGTCATGAGTGGTGGTGTGTTTGTTGTTGGGTGTATAAGGGCCATTGAAAGATGAGCCTTACATAGTGGTAAGGAAGGCGGCAGCAGAGGCGGTGGTGTTAGTCAGTAGCCCTATATACCTCTAACAACAATGGACGAGTCAGTTTCGTGCTGTCCTTTTTCTGTCGATTTAACCCTTTCAGGGTCGAGAGGCCAAATTTCGAAGTGTGCACCAGGGTCCAAGAATTTAAAAAAAAAAATTGTTGTTTTTTCTTATGAAATAGTTGAGAATGTTTTTCTGAAGGTAATAAAACAAAAAGTACAAAATTTGATGGAAAATTGACAAAATTATGCTCTTGCGAATTTTGATGTGTCAGCGATATTTACGAATCGGCGATTTTGCCGACTTTGACTCCCATTTTAGGCCAATTACGTTATTCCAGTCGACCAAATTCTTAGCTATTTCACTAGTATTACTTTTATTCTATCGATTGAGCACAAGAAATCGCCAAGTCAACTGTTTCAACTACAAAATAGTGATCGGAAATTGGTAATTTGGCCAATTTAACACAGTTCGCCTCTTCAAGGGGGGCTCCTTGGCGTGGTGAAGAGGCTCTTGGTCTGAGGAATTAGACCTGTCAGTCTTCTTCCTCAGACCAAACCTAATTACCCCCCAATCTCCCCTCCCCTATCCCATCCTCCCCATCCTTCCCTTTTTCCTTTCCTCCTCCTCCTCTCCACCCCTCCCTTTTGCCCTTCCTCTTTTTGGCCTTTGGGATTTCTCCCACAGGCGCGCTAGTTCCTAGGTAGGGGAAAGGATACCGGGGTCTATCCCATTCCGTTGAGGTTCTTGGCAGTGGCGTAGTTTGCCGTGGAATCTGGATCGCCTGGGGATGTCCCGATCCCTCTCCGGTATCCCGGAGTAGCTTTGGGTGTCTTTCGGGCGACGGGTGTATCTCTGGAAGCCACCTTTCGGATTCCGGGGGTGGTGGCCGAAGGAGGTATGCTTTGTGGCGGATATCCGGCCGCCCTCTCTTTTGTCCACCGAGGTAGCTCGGCAGATGTGAGGTTGCTATCCCGGATTGTTAGTTTACTAGCATGATGGGTAGGGTATGGCACGGGTTCCATGCTGCATCTGCGCTACTTGCGGTGCTGAGGTCCTCTTGGGCACGGAGGGAGATTTCTGGCCCTTTCATTCCTCCTAGGAACTATCCCTCCCCGGTCCCCCCTTTTTTTATTCTTTTTTTATTTTTCTTTTCTTTTTTTTTTCTTAAAAACAAAAAGAAAGAAATAACCTAACCATGGCAGCCCTAGTCCATGAACCTACTACCCCCGGGCCCCTTCTTGATACCGCACCCCGTTCTGACCCTGCCTCGTCTTTGGACCACTCTTCAGACACTCCTCATGCCTCTGTACCTATTGCCGGTGCTGTTTCCTCACCCGCTTCAGGTACTGAGGCCTCGACTGACTCCTTTGATTTATCGGACCTTCGCTCTCCTCTGACTATGCTTCCGGCCTCTCCCTCTACGGTGCGGCAATTTTCAAATCGCCGACCCATTCCACGTCGGACCAACTCTGGTCCCACGCCTAAACGCCAACGACAATTACCTGCTGATGATACTTCTCCACCTTCTCGTTCTTCTCAGAAACGATCGACACGTCCTTCACTACCTTTCCACGCTCAGTTTCAGACTGAACAATGGACTAAATTCTTCACTTTACGACCGACTTCCTCTACTGCCTATCTTTCTGACCACAGTATTGGCAAGGCACTCCTACGCCATGTTGGTAAAGATATTTCTTTTCATGCTCTTAAGAGCGGTACGCGCATCATTACCGTACAGAATGCTACCCAGGCTCATGAGCTCTCTCGTCTTTCCCATATCGATACTGTTCCTGTCACTCTTGAAAAACATCATTCCCTCAATTCTTGTAGTGGTACCATCATTCTGCCCCATACCATAGTTCAACAAAATTTCCAGACATGTGGCACTGACATTCTTGAACAGCTGGAACTCCAAGATCTCCCAATCCTCAAGGTAGACACTTACGTTCTTCCTGCCCGCGAGCGGAGACGATACCCTAGCAATGTGGCTCGTTTAACTTTTGACAGCCGAGAACTCCCATCCTCAGTTTATATAGCAGGACATCGGTTACAAGTTCGAAAGGTGATCCCTACACCACAACAGTGTAGAAATTGCTGGTGATTTGGCCATCCAGCGAAATATTGCAGATCTATCGCCGAATGCCCAGTCTGTGGTGCCGATGACCATTCTAATACGTCTTGCAATCGATCTCCCTCTTGCCTTAACTGTCATGAGGCTCACCCTTCGTACTCTCGCCGTTGTCAAGTCTATTTAAACGAGCGGGAAATCCGTTACCTCAAAGAGACAGAAGGTCTCCCTTATGCCATGGCAGTTTCTCATCTCCACCTCCAAGGGAGACTCCCACGTGTTTCTTATTCCCGTGTTTCAAAACGTCCCCCCACTTCTGGTATCCCATCTTCTTCACCCACCTCTGTGGTTACCTCTCCCATAGTCACTCCTGTATCTAATCCTTTTGCTGTCCTCGGCTCAGACGTCCCTACTTCAACGCCTCAGTCTGATCTCGCTTCTTTGAGTTCTCTCTCACAAGCCTCAGTATCGACGAGACCTCGTACAACACCTCCTCCCAATCGTCCCTCTACTTCTCAAAAGTCAAAAAAAGGTCCGTTAACACCTCCTACCCATCTTCCACCTCCTCATTTTACCCTCCCTGTCTCTGTCCCTGGTTCTCCCCCTTTCACTGGCTCAGTTACAAGTGTAGAGGTTCACCCTCCTCCTCGTACTGTACCTTCCTCCCCTGTTCCCTCCCAAGTTTCTTCCTCTTCTGCCACCTCCCAGGTTCCTGCCTCTTCTGTCCCCTGCCACGCTTCTCCAGTTCCCTCCACCCTTTCGCCCTCCCCTACCTTGGTACAGTCCAATACAGTTCCAATCTTTACTCATCCTCCCCCTACCATTTCCAATATTGTCTCCCATACGACGTCTCTGAATTCAGAAACACTTGAAGCAATCTCTGAATATATTGCAGAGACCAAACCATCAATGGACACTGATCCACCTTCCGCTCTTTCTCTCTCCTCTGCTCCATCTGCGCAACTCCTTTCTTCACAGCGCACCGTTCCTTCGCTGCTTGAACGTTTTCCACTGCCTCTGCATGTGGACTTTTCTAACCCCTCTAGTCCATAGGAACCCTTACCTGCGGATTTCAAGTATCTTTATCATTGCCAATCATGGCCTATTTACAGTGGAATATACGCGGCCTCAGGGGTAATCGGGGTGAACTTCAGATGTTACTCTCCCAGTTTGCCCCTGTTGGTGTTTGCTTACAGGAACCAAAATTACACTCTGCTGTTATTTCTCCCATCTCAGGCTATAATTTATTGTATTCTTCAGATCCTTTTCCTGATGGGACCTTTAATGAAAGTGCCCTTCTTCTACGCACTGATATTCCGTACCATCAGCTATTTGTTCATACTTCGCTGCATTACATAGCAGCCTGTATCCACTTACATAGGTGGTATACGCTCTGTTCTTTATATCTCTCTCCTTCTCGGGCATTATCTATTCCGGATATTGCCTTCCGTTTCGTCATTACCGCCACCGATTCTGTTACTTGGTGATTTTAATGCCCACCATTTCCTCTGGGGGGGGGGTCTCACTGTGATTCCCGTGGAATTCAGTTAGAGGCTTTTCTTGCCACCCACCCCCTCCATGTTTTAACCCTTTGAGGGTTTTGGTCGTACTAGTACGTCTTACGCGTAGGGGTTTTTGACGTACTAGTACGCATAAATTCTAGCGCCGTCAAATCTCGCGGGAAAAGGCTGGTAGGCCTCCATATGAAAGAATGGGTCTATGTGGTCAGTGTGCACAGTATAAAAAAAAATCCTGCAGCACACAGTGCATAATGAGAAAAAAAACTTTCACCGTTTTTTTGGCAAAAAACAGCAACTTTGCACTGTATTTTCGTATGGTATTTATTGTTGTATTCTAGTTTTCTTGGTCTTATTTTATAGAATGGAATGCATACCACAGAAATTGAGATGATTTTCACTGGTTTTACAATGAAAAGTACCTTGAAATTGAGCTCAAAATAGCAGAAATGTTCGATTTTTACCAAAGTTCAAAAGTAAACAAATCATGCCAAGCGTCCAATACACGTCAACTGGTGAGTCTAACATTCTTTTGCAAGTGCGCCAATATGATTTATACCATTTTTTACACTAATGCAGTAGTCTGCATAACAGTAAATTTTCTATTTTTCGTGAGAATAAAAATTCAAAGTGGAAAGCAAAAGAATGTAAGAGGGGCCTTGAGACGTGAGTAATGAACAGAAGAATTGTCATTTTAGTGCCAGGAATGTATTTCTTGTTTGTTCTGGACATTATTCGGAAATTGGCATTTTTTGAAATTTGAGTGAAATTGGCAAAATTGCTAAATTCTGACCACTGTATTGGATAGTTGAAAATGGTAAATGGGTGGTTTCTTGCACTCATTCAATAGAAAAAATGTAGTTCTAGCGAAATATTTGTTTTTCGTCGACTAGTACAGAGGAATTGGCCGAAAATGGGGCTCAAATTGGGCAAAATCGCCGATACGTAAACATCGCCGAGACCGCTAACTTCGCGAGAGCATAATTCCGTAAGTTTTCTATCAAATCTCATAATTTTGGTGTCATTATGATTGGGAAAAGATTCTCTATCTTTTCATAAGAAAAAAATATTTTTTTTTTTAAACCCTTTGAGGGTCGACAGGCCCTCTCCGAAACTCGTTCTCAGGGTCGGCCAAATTTAAAAAAAAAAATTATTTTCTCTTACGAAAAGATAGAGAATCTTTTCCCGATCATAAAGACACCAAAAGTTTGAAATTTGATAGAAAACTTAGGAAATTATGCTCTCGCAAAGTTAGCGGTCTCGGCGATGTTTACGCATCGGCAATTTTGCCCACTTTGAGCCCCATTTTCGGCCAATTTCACTGTACTAGTCGACAAAAAACGTGAATATTTCGCTAGAACTCCATTTTTTCTATCGAATGGGTGCAAGAAACCACCCATTTATGAAATTCAACTATCCAGTACAGTGGTCAGAATTTAGCAATTTTGCCAATTTCACACAAATTTCAAAAGATGCCATTTTCCGAATAGGGTCCAGAATAAACAAAGACATTCCTGGCACTAAAATGACATTTCCTCTAGTCATTAGTCACGTCTCAAGGCCCCTCTTATATTCTTTTGCTTTCCATTTTGAATTTTTATTCTCACAAAAAATATAAGATTTACTGTTATGCAGACTACTGCATTAGTGTAAAAAATGGTATAAATATTATTGGTGCACTTGTGAAAGAATATTAGACTCACCAGTTGACGTGTATTGCACGCTTGGCACGATTTGTTTACTTTTGAAGTTTGGTAAAAATCGAACATTTCTGCTACTTTGAGCTCAATTTCAAGGCACCTTTCATTGTAAAACCAGCCAAAATCATCTCAATTTCTGTAATATGTCTTCCATTCTATAAAATGAGACCAAGAAAACTAGAATACAACAATAAATACCATACGAAAATACACTGCAAAGTCGCTGATTTATTCCAAAAAAATGGTCAGTTTTTTTTTTTCTCATTATGCACTGTGTGCTGCAGGATTTTTTTTAGACTGTGCACACTGACCACAAAGACCCATTCTTTCATATGAAGGCCTACCAGCTTTCTCCCACTAGATTTGAGGCCGCTAGAATTTATGCGTACTAGTACGTCAAAAACCCCTACGCGTAAGACGTACTAGTACGACGAAAACCCTCAAAGAGTTAAATTTGGCCGACCCTGAGAAAGAGTTTCTGAGAGGGCCTATCGACCCTCAAAGGGTTAAATACAGGTACAGTGGACCCCCGCATAACGATGGCATCACATAGCGATTTTTCCGCATACCGCTTACTTTTATCGCAAAATTTTTGCCGCGCATACCGATTAAAAACCCGCTCACCGATTTTCGTCTGAGACGCGTCCAATGTGCCCTCACATGTGCCGCCCGTCCCATTGTTTACCAGCCAGCCTCCGCGGTAACATCCAAGCATACACTCGGAATATTTCGTATTATTACAGTGTTTTCGGTGCTGTTTCTGGAAAATAAGTGACCATGGGCCCCAAGAAAGCTTCTAGTGCCAACCCTGTGGTAAAAAGGGTGAGAATTAGTATGGAAATTAAGAAAGATTTTGAAGGGTTTGGGGCTAACCCTGAGAAGCCTATGCCAGTTGTGGAATCCATTGTGCCTACTTCAAAGATTAAGGAAATGTGTGCACAGTGGGTTGAACTGCAAACCTTTATAGATGAAAATCACCCTGACACAGCTGTTGCAAGCCGTGCTGGTGACTATTTCAATGACAATGTTGTGGCCCATTTTAGACAAATCGTAAAGGAACGGGAGGTACAGAGCTCTATGGACAGATTTGTTGTGCGACAGAGGTCCAGTGACTCTCAAGCTGGTCCTAGTGGCATTAAAAGAAGAAGGGAAGTAACCCCGGAAAAGGACTTGCTACCTCAAGTCGTAATGGAAGGGGATTCCCCTTCTAAACAGTAAGAAGATAATGCTCTCCCCTCCTCCCATCCCATCAATCATCACCAGATCTTCAATAAAAGTAAGTGTCATGTAATTGTGCATGCCTTTTTCAGTTTGTGTGTATTAAAATTAACATTTCATGTGGTAAAAAAAATTTTTTTTCATACTTTTGGGCGTCTTGCACGGATTAATTTTATTTCCATTATTTCTTATGGGGAAAATTCATTCGCATAACGATTATTTCGCATAACAATTATCCCTCTTGCACGGATTAAAATCGTTAACCGGGGGTCCACTGTACTCGCACCCATTTTGATCCTCGGACTCATACTCTCTCTTGCATCGATCTCTCAGTCTGCTCTTCCTCCGCCACATTAGACTTCACTTGGTCTGTTCTCCCGGACTTACATGACAGTGATCATTTCCCAATCATTCTTACTTCCCCTTCATATTCGCCACCTCTTCGCACCCCACGCTGGCAATTTAATCGGGCAAATTGGAACCTTTACTAACACCTAACTGTTTTTAAAGAGGTTCCTTCTTCGTCCTCCATCGATGAGCTTTTACACCTCTTCTCGTCCTCCGTTCTCACCGCAGCTTCTCATTCTATACCCCAAACTTCGGGCAGGCATTCTCAGAAATGCGTGCCTTGGTGGTCTCCTGCTTGTGCTCGTGCAGTACGTTTGAAACGCGCTGCATGGGGCAGGTTCCGGTACAATAGAACCACCGAGAGACTCCTTGATTTTAAACAGAAGTGTGCGATCGCTCGCCGTGTCATCCGTGATGCTAAACGCACTTGCTGGCGAGATTATGTCTCCACCATCACCTCTGCTTCCTCTATGAGTGCAGTCTGGAAAAAAGTACGAAAACCGAGTGGTAAATATTCTCCTGACCCGGCTCCTGTTCTGCGGGTTGCCGGTGTTGATATAGCAAACCCACTAGATGTTGCCAATGAAATTGGCAATCATCTGGTCCGTATTTCTCAGGGACTCCATCTATGCCCCTCATTTCTTTCCTCGAAGTCTGCCAGAGAGTTAGCACCCTTGGACTTTTCTTCTCTCAGAGAAGAACAGTATAATGTGCCTTTTACACTTCAAGAACTGGAGGCAACACACTCAGCTTGTCGATCATTGGCAGCTGGGCCCGACGACATTCATATTCGTATGCTACAACATTTACATCAGTCAGCCCTTGCAGTCCTATTACGCCTTTACAATCTTATTTGGTCACAAGGAGTTCTTCCACAGCTGTGGAAATCCGCCATTGTTCTCCCTTTCCGCAAACCAGGCACTACGGGACATGAAACCTCCCACTATCGTCCCATTGCTCTTACCAGTGCAGTTTGAAAAGTAATGGAACGCCTAGTAAATAGACGTTTAGTGTGGTATTTAGAGACACACAACAGTCTCTCCACTCGTCAATATGGCTTTCGTAAGGGACGTTCTACCATAGACCCCTTACTACGCTTGGATACGTATGTTCGTAATGCCTTTGCGAATAACCACTCAGTTATTGCCATATTTTTTGACCTTGAGAAGGCATATGACACAACTTGGAGGTATAATATTTTAGCCCAAGCCCACTCCTTAGGCCTTCGAGGCAATCTACCATCCTTCCTTAAGAACTTTTTAACTGACAGGCATTTCCGTGTTCGGGTTAATAATGTGCTCTCCCCGGACTTTATCCAAGCTGAAGGTGACCCCCAGGGATGTGTTCTGAGCACAACACTTTTTCTCCTTGCTATTAATGATTTTGCCTCTAGTCTTCCATCAAATATTTGGTCATCACACTATGTTGATGACTTCGCTATTGCCTGTGCAGGCGCTGACTGTCACCTCATTACAGTTTCTCTCCAACATGCTGTCGACCGTGTTTCCAATTGGGCCACCACACGTGGGTTTAAATTTTCCAGCACTAAAACCCACCAAATTGCTTTCACTAGATGCTCTGTCATCGCAGAAGCGAACGTTCCATCCTTATCCGATCGCCGTGATGCCCATTGCCTGCGCTACTATGTACGCTCTCATGATCTCCGCAATCCTTCCATTTATAGAATGGTCACTGATATTAGTAGACATTCTATATTTGTTCGCCGCCCCTGTTTACTCCGTCCCTTCTCTCTTCGCCTTCATTCGCTCTTGTCTTCTCTTCAACTACCACCTTTCTATGTACATGTAGCATCTCACTTTTCCCTACCCCCCTGGGAAGATCCAACTGTTCGAGTCTGTTCTTTCTCCCTCCCTTGCTCGAAAGCCCAACTGTCTACGGTCGCTTCCCGCTCTCTTTTTCTTGACCACTTTCACTCTCATTCTCATGCCATTGCTGTGTACACAGATGGCTCTAAGTCTTCTGACGGCGTAGGATTCGCAGCACTGTTTCCGGACAGCGTCGTTCAAGGGCATTTACTATCTTCGGCTAGTATTTTTACTGCTGAATTATATGCCATCCTTACAGCACTTATCCGTATTGCATCTATGCCTGTGTCATCATTTGTGGTTGTCTCAGACTCCCTTAGTGCTTTACAGGCTATACAAAAATTTGATACACCTCACCCCTTAGTCCTCCGTATCCAACTTTGGCTACGCCGCATCTTTACCAAGCATAAAGATATTGTTTTTTGTTGGGTCCCTGGTCATGTTGACGTACAGGGCAATGAACAGGCAGACACTGCTGCGCGGTCAGCAGTACATGACCTACAAGTTTCTTATAGAGGTATTCCATTTACGGACTATTTTGCTGCAATATCTTCCCACCTTCACACCCGTTGGCAACAACGTTGGTCTACTGTGCTCGGCAACAAACTTCAATCTATTAAACCGAGTATAGGTTACTGGCCGTCTTCTTATCACCAGTGTCGAGGTTGGGAGACTACTCTCTCCCGTCTTCGCATTGGCCATACTCGTCTTACTCATGGATATCTCATGGAGAGGTGTCTTGCTCCTCTCTGTGAGAATTGCCAAGCTCCATTATCAGTCAGCCACATTCTGTTGGACTGCCCACTTTATCAACGAGCACGCAGAATTTACCTCTGTCGTCGTCTTCGCTCCGCTGCTCTCTCTTTACCTTCCCTTCTCGCTGATGGACCCACCTTTCATCTGGACTCTCTCATTGACTTTTTGACAACAACTGACTGACTTCACAAATTCTGATACCTTCAGCCCTTTCTACTTCAATCTCTTGCTACCCTCTACCTCCGTACTATCCCCTGCCCCGCTGTTTTCTGTAACCTGCTGATCATCCCTCCTCCCTTCTGCCATCCAATACCCTCGCTTCCTTCCCTACCCTGCAGCGCTGTATAGCCCTTGTGGCTTAGCGCTTCTTTTTGATTATAATAATAATAATAATAATAATTAACACAGTTCAAAATATTCCAATTTCAAAATAGGGTCCAGAATAAACAGTGTAGGTATTCCTGGCACTAAACTAACATTTCCTCTGTTCATTAGTTACATTTTGAGGCTTTACAAATGAATTCCATTTTGATTTTTGATTCACATAATGAATTTTTATTCAAACCAAAAAATAGAAGATTTACTGTTATGCAATATTTTAATAATTGTATAAATATCATCATCACATTTGTGAATGTATATTAGACCCACCAGCTGACGTGTATTAGACATATGAGGTTGTTTGTTTACTCTTGAACATCGGCAAAAATTTAACATTTCCACTACTTTGAGCTCATTTTCAAGCCATTTCCAGTGCTAAAACCAATCAGAATCATCTCTATTTCTGTAATATGTCTTCCATTTTATCAAATGAGACCAAGAAATCGCAAATACAACTATAAAAAACATATGAAAAAGCACTGCGAATTTGCCGTGTTAATCGAAAATCATGGTCTCGTTTTTTTCTCTCTCATTATACACTGTGTGCTGCAGGATTTGTTTTATGTGGTGCGCACATACCAGATAGATGTATTCTCTCATATCTAGGTCCAAATTTACCACTCACAGTTTATCAGAGTGAGCTGAGCTCATGGTGTAGATCTACGGTTTGGACCCTGAATGTAAAGCCGTAGATCTATGGCACTGACCCTGAAAGGGTAAATCACTTAACTTACTTGCTACACTGTTACTGCTACACTTTATCGCTGGCTGGCGCTGTAGCCTTTATGAACTCCTGCTGCTTAACCCTTAAACGGTCCAAACGTATATATACGTTCACGCGCGTAGCGCCCCAAACGTATATATACGTTTTCTTTGTCATTCATTCAACATTGCCACAATAAGCCTGAGTCACCTAGACATGAGAGAATGGGTGTGTGCACTCACTGTGTTCCATATTAAAATAATTGGGGATGCCTGGGTACCATATGCTCTTTTTTCCTTTTAAAAGAAAAGATTTTTTTTTTTTCCTCAAAAAATTTGGTGCGCTACGCGAGTGAACGTATATATATGTTTGGACCGTTTAATTAAGGGTTAAGTATTGTACATATTGCCGAATCGCTGAAAATGGTACATTTATCCTTCTATCTCAGCCCTTTACCAAAGGGCTGGCTAGCACTGGGAACTTTCTTTGGGCCCGTGGTGACTTATTTAGCAGTTTTAAGCACTAAAAAGAATGGAATAATATAAAATATATCGTATGAACGCGTGGGATCGTCCTCACTGGCTGTACATGGAGTGTCGGGGCCACTCAGGCCGTGCGGACACATTCTGGACAAATGACTTGCACTGAGTTCAGTGACTATCACCAAGCCAATATTTTGACGAAAAAGCGTTACTTGTTTCAAATATTGCATATTCCGATGACGTAATCCAGGGGTCCACTGTACGTATAATAACGTAATAATACGTATAATAATATGATACTACTATAATTATAGAGTGCTGCCACTAGATGGTACAGTGAATACCACAGCAACACTCACTGTCACCAGTGCACATCCTTACCTCTTGGTGGGAGGATTTCTCTCGTGTTTTGCTCAGGTTTTGTGTAGTTATTTTGTCAGATTTCTTTTTTCTAACCTTGGGTCCTAAGAAAGCAAGTGCAAAGGACAGTGCTGAGAAAAAATAAGAGGATGATGTCCATGGAAGTAAAGCATGAAATCATAGATAAACACAAGCGAGGTGTGTGGGTTGTGGACTTGGCCAGTACAGTATCTTGTCCTGCCTCCTGAGAGCAGGAATTCTGCTGGAACAGATTAATGGCATTTCAGTTAATCTAAATGAAGAAAATTGACTCGGCATATGAGCAGATCGGGTTACGAGCTAGGTCACAGAACGGATTAAACTTGTAAGCAGAGGTTCCACTGTGTATATGCTTTTCTTTCTTTTTGGGTCACCCTGCCTTGATCTACACATCCCCTACGCATTCTTAAGCCTCCTTGTTCATCTGCACTCCTGCTTTCTGTCTTACCTCCAATTCTTTCAATTATAACCCTACCATACACTTTACCTGGTATACTCAGTAAACTTATTCCCCTATAATTTTTACAATCTCTCTTGTCCCCTTCCCTTTATATAAAAGAACTGTACATGCTCTCTGACAGTCCCTAGGTACCTTCCCCTCACTTACATTTATTAAACAAAAATACTAACCACTCCAACACTGTATAACCCCCCCTCCCCTCCCCCTGCTTTTAACATTTGTCATGATCCCGTCAGTTCCAGCTGCTTTACCCCCTTTTAGTCTACGTAATGCCTTGAGCACCTTCCCCCCACACACATCCTGCTCCTCTTCACTCATAGAAGTTACCTCCTTGGTCAGTGCATGAAATTACTGCCACCCTTTCTTCATCAACATTTAACAGTTCCTCGAAATATTCCTGCCATCTTCCCAATACCTCCAACTCCCATTTACTAACTCTCCTATTCTGTATTTGATGGTCAAATCCATTCATTTCCTAGGATTTCTTAACCTATTTATCTCTCCAATTTTTGTTTCTTATTCTCAGCAAAATTTGTTGACTGTAAATGTACCATATATTTACAATTTTTTTTTTTCTTCAAAAATATTTAATTAGTTGCTAGAGTAACTTTCCAATACACAAATAACCTGCACATAAAAGAGAGAAGCTTACGACGACGTTTCGGTCCGACTTTGACCATTGATAGTCAATGGTATTTCATGGGTTTTTTAGCATTTTTAATGAAAGAATTTCCCAATTTTAGCAATTTAAATTTGTCTCCAATCTTACATTTTTAAACTATTTCTATATTTTTACTTTTCAGAACAATCCTAGACGAGCATATTACTAAGGAAGATGTCAATAGTAGAAGCAACATTTATGACAGGATATGGATATTCCTTCCATAAGCAAGTTTCAAATCATACAGGTGGTGATAGCCAAAGATACAATACAGTACATTTCTGTCACTGTGATGAATATGTTAGCATTAAAATTGTGGTGTTTTCACAATTTATCTTTTTTCATAATTTCTTTTCCAAGTCAACACTGAAGATCAACAGCTTTATCACATTTAATTTTTGTTAGGGTTTCTTGGAGCATTCCACTAAAAAGTGAAAAAATCTAAATGCTTGCAGGTTGTCATATCAGAGTCATATGATTTCATAAAACTTTGAAGTGTTTGTTCTTGCAGCTTTGTAAATCTTAAGGCTGTGATTGTAAGCTACTAGAAACTTCATTATGTATGTTTGTATATACTTAGTGAAGTGGTGCATCCAGACCTGGCCTCAAATATTTTGGTTATTAACTGTTTTTAGTGTTAAAGACCCAGTAACACTGAAAAAAATCATTACATTGTTATGGCTATTTCAGTTATAACAGTAGCCACTTTCTTAGACTAAGAAAGATATATGGAAAGAACTGTTGATGCAAATTAATGCAAGAAGGAGAGAATACAAAAATTGAACAAACGGACAATAAGGAAAAGTTAAACGCCTTCAAAATATAGGATAAGTAAAGGAAATGTGTAACTAACCACTAAGCAGTGTTTGAAAGTGAATGTGAAAAAATTATAAATAATTTATAGACAGGGTCTCCATGCTGTAATCTTTTGATAAAAACTATAACTCACTGTTTTCAATATTCAGTATAGACCATTGGTGGCAGAGAGAAATAAAATAAAATACTGACACTGTGGCTAAAGACTGTGTAGTAAAATGTGATCCTTTATTGACAGTTTCATCCATGCAGTGGAAGTCTTCATGTGGGTTAAAAAAAAAAAAAAGTCCACTGTTTGGGCAAAACATTGTCAGCAGGGGATTGCAATTTACTGTATTTGTCTTTAACCATCACCAATGACTTTATTCAAAGGTTACCACCCACTCGAAGACCATTAGTCATCTACCTATAATTGATTTTTTTGTGTATACACATAAACAATCTGACCTTTTTATTAACAGGCAAATTGAATGTCAAGCATTGTATACTTGAAGTTGTTAAGTACATCACCTTAACCCGTAAACAGTCCAAACGTATATATACGTTTTTTCAACATTTGAAAGTATGTAAAAAAAATAGATCTTTTTGTTTTTTTACATTTGAAAATGTGTAAAAAAAACTTTGATCTACTTTTGTAGCGCTACACATGTGAACGTAGATCTGCTTGGACCGTTTACGGGTTAAATGTAAAATGCGCTTGTAATTAAACAAGAAAGTTTGATATTCAAAAGAATTAATTCTTTGTTTATTATAATAGTAATTAAACTTTTTTCATATATGTACTTCAATGAAATTATCTAAAATTTAAAAAATTTGTGCTCATGAAAAGCCCTGGATTTAATACACAACTTTGCATGTTAGAATCAAATTGTTATTTCATTATGCTTTTGTACCTATGCTATGAAACTACATTGAATTGACTGAGGAAATATCTAAATTTAAAAATTAAGCAAAGCCTATTAGTATGTTTAATAAACATTTGAAGATACCCAGTTATTGTACATACCAATTATTGTAACGAACTGCTCATAGTACAATCAGTGGTAATTGATTATATTTGTAATATGCCTGAAAATATTCTGTTTTACACTTCAGTCATTTTCTGAGGATGTGATCAGATAGACTTGTTTGCACATTATGGTAGAAAGTACAAATGTATTTAGTAGCCATGCATATACAACTGTGTGTTTAATATAGATTTTGCATATGAAATTGGATCACTTCAGACTTTGCACATGTTCTTTTATTAATGCATTTCTACTATATAATCATCAATTAATTGAGGTTATATTAGGTGATGTACGGCTAGTGAAAATCAAATTTCCCCAAACCCTTAATGTCATTGTCTAAATAAATAATATTTATCACACTCGTGCACACACGTACGTATATACATTCACATTGGCAATATTTTTCAAGCAGACAACTATTTTTCCTAACATCGGTTTTCTCTTTAAAAATCTATTTTTAAACAACTTTTGTTTTGACAAAATATGCTGAAAATGTATTTTTATTAAAGTAGTCAATACAGTATTATGTTAGTGAAATATTTAATGTAAATGTATAGTACTACTAAGTAATTTTTGTCATATTTTGGGATAACATTGTAATTTGCTGAAATATTTACTTAAAAATATTGACAGAATCTATTATTTGAGATATCGATTGGATAGTTAAAAACCTTAAAATACAATCTTATGATGTAATATTGAGTTTTTTAGGTAGACTGGTAAACCATTAGAAGGCACGAGGTAAATAACTGAAAGCTTCGCTGGGTAGGTCGTCACACAATTCTTAACCTGTATCAGTAGTAGTATTCCCCCATTTCTTCAGAAGTAAAGACATTATTATGATCACTTGTCACAGTTACTGATTCCTGGCTTAACGACCATTCTCATAGCATAGTTCAAGAAAGCCCATCCCTCTTTCCCCCCCCCCCCTCCCCCTCTCTCTCCAAAATAGGACTTCCTTTGCTAACTACTGGTTCTTAATCCTCTATGCCCTAAGGGTTCCTTATCCAAAGAATTGGGCCTGTCAACCCCCCCCCCCCCCCATCCTCCTCCTCCTCCCTTGAATTGAATCAGAATGCCTCCCATTTCCAGAGGCACTGTATAAGCCCTACAGGCTAAGCAGTTCCCCATAAACATAATTGAGCATGTTTAATAACCAAATTCTAGATTGTACGTCCTTTCTCATTCCCTTCCCCAAATTAATAACTGCTTCCTCATACAACAGCCAACTAATGTTCATAAATACAGTAGAGCATCACCTTCTGTGGATCTTGGAACCACATTACCAATATATTGAGATTTAATTTTTTCCCTATTTTGACATTTCACTCTAAAAGACTGTTTTGCACATGTGTAATATTTTTTTTCAGTCCATTTTTATCATTGGATTTCAAAATTTATTTTCTTGGTTAGTTTGTACCAAATGCATTCTTAGTGTATGTGTGTATTTTATGTACAGGCAGGCCCCACTTTACAGTACTTCATTTTACAGCATTTCTCTAATAGTCTTTTTCAATTATACCCATTCATTTATTCAGGCTTCTTAAAATAAATATATTCACCTTTCACTATAAGCTAAGGATGAAAATATTTTAAGGTAAATAATGTAGGAGAGAGGAAGATTACTTACCAGTAAAAGTAAGTCTTAGATGGATGTGTAATGTCAACATGGCTGTTTAACCCTTTGAGGGTCGAGAGGCCCTCTGCTAATCTTGTTCTCAGGGTTGAAAAATGTTGAAAAAAAAAAAAAAATTATGAAATGATAGAGAATATTTTTGTATGTGTTATAGGCCAAAAATAAAAATTTGTGGAATCTGTACTTGCTGAGATATGGAGGCATAGAGTTCACAAAGTGAGCCGCTTACGGCAACATTGCCAACTGCCAGTCACGCGGTAATACAGTGGACCGTCAGTTATTGACCGTAATCTGTTCCAGAAGGTCAGCTGAAAACCAAAATAATATTTCCCATAAGAATTAATGTAAATACAATTAATCCGTTCCAGACAAAAATATTCACAAAAAAAAAAAAATTTAACAGTTACATATATAAATATAACCTAGCTTTATTGAAGGCTAATGCTGGCTTATGGAAGATAGAGAGGAGGAAAGAGGGAGGAGTTAGTGTTTGGAAGGGAGCTCCCCCTCTATAAAGATTTTAGGTAGCAAAGTCTTCTCTGGGGTTACTTCCCTTCTTTGTCTTTTAATGCCACTAGGACCAGCTTGAGAGTAGCTGGACCCCTGTCTCACAAAATAACTGTCGAGAGTGCTCTGTTTCTGGCATCTCTCTAAGATTTCCCTGAAGTGGGACAGGGTTTTGTCACAAAGTGTTGCCGATATGGCTTGTTTCAGCTTTGTCAGGGTGGTACTTCTCGACAAAACTTTGCACATCATTCCGCTTTGCACAAATGTTCTTAATCAATGAAGGAGGCACCTCCTCCACTCCCTCTTCCTCCTCCTCTGAAGCAAGTTCCTCAGCTGCAATCTGTTGCTGTTCAAGTTGGAGCTCTTGCTGCAACTCTTCCCTGTGGTCCTCCACCAACTCTTCCACATCCTCGCCACTCGCCTCCAATCCCAGGGACTTCCGAAGTACCACAATAAAGTCCACAGAGTCAGGGTCAGCCTCAAACCCTTCAAAATCCCACTCTTGGACACAATCTGGCCACAGTTTTCTCCAAGCAGAGTTCAAAGTCCTGGAAGTCACTTCTTCTCAAGCCTTACCTATAAGGCTTATGCAATGGAGGATAGTGAAGTGATTCCTCCAGAACTCTTAGGGTCAACTGAGTGTCTGAGGTCACTTCAAAGCACTTTTCAAACACTGCTTTGGTGTAGAAAATATTTTAGCCCAAGCCCACTCCTTAGGCCTTCGGGGCAATCTACCATCCTTCCTTAAGAACTTTTTAACTGACAGGCATTTCCGTGTTCGGGTTAATAATGTGCTCTCCCCGGACTTTATCCAAGCTGAAGGTGTCCCCCAGGGATGTGTTCTGAGCACAACACTTTTTCTCCTTGCTATTAATGATTTGGCCTCTAGTCTTCCATCAAATATTTGGTCATCACTCTATGTTGATGACTTCGCTATTGCCTGTGCAGGCGCTGACTGTCACCTCATTACAGTTTCTCTCCAACATGCAGTTGACCGTGTTTCCAATTGGGCCACCACACGTGGGTTTAAATTTTCCAGCACTAAAACCCACCAAATCACTTTCACTAGACGCTCTGTCATCTCCGATCATCCTTTGTACCTCTATGGCTCCCGTATCCCTGAACGTGATACAGTCAAGTTTCTGGGCCTCCTCTTTGATCGTAGGTTATCCTGGAAACCTCACATTACCTCTCTGAAGGCAACTTGTCACAGCCGGCTGAACCTTCTTAAAACCCTTGCTCATCTTTCATGGGGAGCTGATCGTCGAACCCTCCTTCGCCTACATTCCACCCTTATTTTATTGAAACTTGATTATGGTGACCAGATCTATTCAGCGGCATCTCCTGCTACTCTCTAGCCTTAACCCCATTTATCACCAAGGATTACGTTTATGCCTTGGTGCTTTTCGCTCTTCCCCTGTTGAGAGCCTCTATGCAGAAGCAAACGTTCCATCCTTATCCGATCGCCGTGATGCCCATTGCCTGCGCTACTATGTACGCTCTCATGATCTCTGCAATCCTTCCATTTATAGAATGGTCACTGATATTAGTAGACATTCTTTATTTGTTCGCCGCCCCTGTTTACTCCGTCCCTTCTCTCTTCGCCTTCATTCGCTCTTGTCTTCTCTTCAACTACCACCTTTCTATGTACATGTAGCATCTCACTTTTCCCTACCCCCCTGGGAAGTTCCAGCTGTTCGAGTCTGTTCTTTCTCCCTCCCTTGCTCGAAAGCCCAACTGTCTACGGTCGCTTCCCGCTCTCTTTTTCTTGACCACTTTCACTCTCATTCTCATGCCATTGCTGTGTACACAGATGGCTCTAAGTCTTCTGACGGCGTAGGATTCGCAGCAGTGTTTCCGGACAGCGTCGTACAAGGGCATTTACTATCTTTGGCTAGTATTTTTACTGCTGAATTATATGCCATCCTTACAGCACTTACCCGTATTGCATCTATGCCTGTGTCATCATTTGTGGTTGTCTCAGACTCCCTTAGTGCTTTACAGGCTATACAAAAATTTGATACACCTCACCCCTTAGTCCTCCGTATCCAACTTTGGCTACGCCGCATCTTTACCAAGCATAAAGATATTGTTTTTTGTTGGGTCCCTGGTCATGTTGACGTACAGGGCAATGAACAGGCAGACACTGCTGCGCGGTCAGCAGTACATGACCTACCAGTTTCTTATAGAGGTATTCCATTTATGGACTATTTTACTGCAATATCTTCCCACCTTCACACCCGTTGGCAACAACGTTGGTCTACTATGCTCGGCAACAAACTTCAATCTATTAAACCGAGTATAGGTTACTGGCCGTCTTCTTATCACCAGTGTCGAGGTTGGGAGACTACTCTCTCCCGTCTTCGCATTGGCCATACTCGTCTTACTCATGGATATCTCATGGAGAGGCGTCTTGCTCCTCTCTGTGAGAATTGCCCCTCTTCAAGGGGGGCTCCTTGGCGTGGTGAAGAGGCTCTTGGTCTGAGGAATTAGCCCTGTCGGTCTTCTTCCTCAGACCGAACCTAATTACCCCCCATTCTCCCCTCCCCTATCCCATCCTCCCCATCCTCCCCTTTTTCCATTCCTCCTCCTCCTCCTCACCCCTCCCTTTTGCCCTTCCTCTTTTTAGCCTTCGTGATTTCTCCCACAGGCGCGCTAGTTCCTAGGTAGGGGAAAGGACACCGGGGTCGATCCCATTCCGTTGAGGTTTCTTGGCGGTGGCGTAGTTTGCCGTGGAATCTGGATTGCCTAGGGATGTCCCGATCCCTCTCCGGTATCCCGGAGTAGCTTTGGGTGTCTTTTGGGCGACGGGTGTATCTCTGGAAGCCACCTTTCGGATTCCGGGGGTGGTGGCTGAAGGAGGTATGCTTTGTGGCGGATATCCGGCCGCCCTCTCTTTTGTCCACCGAGGTAGCTCGGCAGATGTGAGGTTGCTATCCCGGATTGCTGGTTTACTGGCATGAAGGGTAGGGTATGGCACGGGTTCCATGCTGCATCTGCGCTACTAGCGGTGTCGAGTCCTCTTGGGCGCGGAGGGAGATTTCCGGCCCTTTCATTCCTCCTGGGAACTATTCCTCCCCGCTCCCCCCCTTTTTTTATTCTTTTTTTTGTTTTTATTTTCTTTTCTTCTTTCTTTTTTTTTCTTAAAAACAAAAAGCAAAGGAGTAACCTAACCATGGCAGCCCTAGTCCATGAAACCACTACCCCCGGGCCCCTTCTTGATACCGCACCCCATTCTGACCCTGCCTTGTGTTTAGACCACTCTTCGGACACTCCTGATGCCCCTGTACCTCTTGCTGGTGCTGTTTCCTCACCCGCTTCAGGTACCGGGGCTTCGACTGACTCCTTCGATTTGTCTGAACTCCGCTCTCCTTTGACTATGCTTCCGGCTTCTCCCTCTACGGTAAGGCAATTTTCGAATCGCCCACCCATTTCATGCCGGACCAACTCCGGTCCTACTCCTAAACGCCAACGTCAATCTCCTGATGATGCTCCGTCGTTACCTTCCCATTCTACTCGGAAACGACCGACACGTCAAGCACTCCCTCTCCACGCTCAGTTTCGGACCACACAATGGACTAAATTCTTTACTTTAAGACCAACTTCTTCTTCTGCCTACCTTTCTGACCATAGTATTGCCAAAGCGCTCCTGCGTCATGTTGGCAGAGATATTTCATTTCACGCTCTCAAGAGCGGTACGCGCATCGTCACTGTCCAGAATGCTACCCAAGCTCATGATCTTTCTCTCCTTTCGAATATCGATACTACTCCTATCACTATTGAAAAACATCTTTCTCTCAATTCTTGTAGTGGTACTGTCATTCTGCCCCATACCATAGTCCAACAGAATTTCCAGTCATGTGGCAATGACATTTTTGAACAGCTGGAACTCCAGGATCTCCCAATCCTCAAAGTAGACACTTATGTCCTTCCTGCCAGGGGGCGGAGACGTTACCCTTGCAATGTGGCTCGTTTAACTTTTGACAGCCGAGAACTCCCGTCCTCTGTATATGTCGCGGGACATCGGTTACAAGTTCGAAAGGTGATACCTACACCGCAACAATGTAGAAATTGCTGGCGTTTTGGTCACCCAGCGAAATATTGCAGATCTATGGCCGAATGCCCAGTCTGTGGTGCCGACAACCATTCTAATACATCGTGCAGTCAACCTCCATCTTGCCTTAATTGTAATGAAGCTCACCCTTCATACTCCCGCCGTTGCCAGGTCTACTTAAATGAACGTGAAATCCGTTGCCTCAAAGAGGCAGAAGGTCTCCCTTATGCTATGGCAGTTACTCATCTCCGCCTCCAAGGGAGACTACCCCGTGTTTCTTATTCTCGTGTTTCCAAACATCCCCCCACTTCTGGGGTCCCATCTTCTGCAGCCTCCTCTGTTGTTACCCCTCCCATAGCCATTACGGCATCTAATCCTTTTGCTGTCCTTGGCTCTGACGTCCCGACTACAACTCAGTCTGTTCTCACATCTTCGCGTCCTTCCTCACAAGCCCCAGTATCGACAAGACCTCGTACGACACCTAATACCAATCGCCCCTCTACTCAGAAGTCCAAAAAATCCACATTGCTCAAATCTTCTTTGCCCCTTCCTTCCCTTCTTCCACCTCCACACGTTACCTTCCCAGTCTCTGTACCTAGTTCTTCCCCTCTCTCTGGCTCTATTACAAGTGTGGAGATTCACCCTCCTCCTCGTACTATGCCTTCCACCCCCGTCCCCTCCCAAGTTTCTCCCTCTTCTGTCACCTCCCAGGTTTCTACCTCTTCTGTCCCCCCCCACACTTCATCTCCAGTCCCTTACACTTTTCCCTCCCCCTCTACTTTGGTACAGTCCATTACTGTCCCAATCTTTACTCACCCTCCTCCTCCTATCTCCAATATGGTTTCCCATACATCTTTGAATTCAGAAACACTTGAAGCCATTTCAGAATATATTGCAGAGACTAAACCTTCAATGGACACTGATTCACTTCCTGTTCCTTCTCTTCCCTCTCCTCCATCTTCACAACCCCATTCTTCGCAACGCTCCGTTCCTTCGCTACTTGAACATCTTCCAATGCCACCACACGTTGACTTTTCTAACCCCTCTAGTCCGTAGGTGCCTTTACCTACAGATTCCTGATATTTTCTTCATCGCCAATCATGGCCTATTTACAGTGGAATATCCGCGGCCTCAGGGGTAATCGGGGTGAGCTTCAGATGTTGCTTTCCAGGTTTTCCCCTGTTGGTGCTTGCTTACAAGAACCAAAATTACACTCGGCTGTTTTCCATCCTATCTCAGGCTATAATTTATTGTATTCTTCGGATCCTTTCTCAGATGGGACCTTTAATGAAAGTGCCCTTCTTCTACGCAATGATATTCCGTACTGTCAACTATTTGTCCATACCTCGCTGCATTACACTGCAGCCCGTATCCATTTGAATAAGTGGTTTACAATATGTTCTTTATATCTCTCTCCTTCTCGAGCATTTTCTATCCCAGACTTTGCCTTTCTTGTTTCATCCTTACCACCACCACTTCTGTTACTTGGTGATTTTAATGCCCACCATTTCCTCTGGGGGGGGTCTCATTGTGACTCACGTGGCATTCAGTTGGAGGCTTTTCTTGCCTCTCACCCCCTCCATGTTTTAAATACGGGTACTCCCACCCATTTTGATCCTCGTACTCATACTCTCTCTTGCATCGATCTATCAGTCTGCTCTTCCTCCACTGCACTAGACTTCACCTGGTCTGTTCTACCAGACTTACATGACAGCGATCATTTTCCGATCATTCTTACTTCTCCTTACTATTCACCACCTTCCCGTAGCCCTCGCTGGCAATTTGATCGGGCAAATTGGGATCTTTACTCACACCTCACTGCTTTTAGTGAGGTTCCTTCTTCATCCTCCATTGATGAGCTCCTACACATCTTCTCGACATCAGTTTATACCGCAGCTTCTCATTCTATACCCCAAACCTCAGGCAGGCATTCTCAGAAGTGCGTGCCTTGGTGGTCTCCTGCTTGTGCTCGTGCAGTACGTTTGAAACGTGCTGCATGGGGCAGGTACCGGTACAATAGAACCGCTGAGAGACTTGTTGATTTTAAGCAGAAGCGTGCGATCGCTCGCCGTGTCATCCGTGAAGCTAAACGCACTTGTTGGCGAGACTATGTTTCCACCATCACCTCTGCTTCTTCTATGAGTGCAGTCTGGAAAAAAATGAGGAAATTGAGTGGTAAATACTCTCCTGACCCGGCTCCTGTTCTACGGGTCACTGGTGTTGATATAGCAAACCCTCTCGACGTTGCCATTGAACTTGGCACACATCTGGTCCGTATTTCCCGAGGGCTCCATCTATGCCCCTCGTTTCTTTCCTCAAAGTCTGCCAGAGAGTTAGTACCCTTGGACTTTTCTTCTCTCGGAGAAGAACAGTATAATGTGCCTTTTACACTTCAAGAACTGGAGGCAACGCTCTCAGCTTGCCGATCATCGGCAGCTGGGCCTGATGACATTCATATTCGTATGTTACAACATTTACATCGGTCAGCCCTTGTAGTCCTCTTACACCTCTTCAATCTTATTTGGGCACAAGGAGTTCTTCCCCAGCTGTGGAAATCTGCCATTGTTCTCCCTTTCCGCAAACCGGGTACTACAGGACATGATGCCTCCCACTATCGCCCCATCGCTCTTACAAGTGCAGTTTGCAAAGTGATGGAACGCCTCGTAAATCGACGTTTAATGTGGTATTTAGAGACTCGCAACAGTCTCTCCGCTAGTCAATATGGCTTTCGTAAGGGTCGTTCTACCATAGACCCCTTACTACGCTTGGATACGTATGTTCGTAATGCCTTTGCGAATAATCACTCAGTTATTGCCATATTTTTCGACCTTGAGAAGGCATATGACACAACTTGGAGGTATAATATTTTGGCCCAGGCCCATTCCTTAGGCCTCCGAGGCAATCTACCATCCTTCCTTAAGAACTTTTTAACTGACAGACATTTCCGTGTTCGAGTCAATAATGTTCTTTCCCCGGACTTCGTCCAAGCTGAAGGTGTCCCTCAGGGATGTGTTCTAAGCACAACACTTTTTCTCCTTGCTATAAATGATTTGGCCTCTGTTCTTCCACCCAATATTTGGTCATCACTCTATGTTGATGACTTCGCTATTGCTTGTGCAGGCGCTGACTGTCACCTTATTGCAGTTTCTCTCCAGCATGCGGTCGACCGTGTTTCCACTTGGGCCACCACACATGGGTTTAAATTTTCAAGTACCAAAACTCACCAAATTACTTTCACTAGACGCTCTGTTATCTCCGATCATCCTTTGTATCTCTATGGCTCCCGTATCCCCGAACGTGATACAGTCAGGTTTCTAGGCCTTCTCTTTGACCGTCGGTTAACCTGGAAACCTCACATTACCTCTCTGAAGGCAACTTGTCACAGCCGGCTAAACCTTCTTAAAACCCTTGCTCATCTTTCCTGGGGAGCTGATCGTCGAACTCTGCTTCGCCTACATTCAGCCCTCGTTTTATCGAAACTCGATTATGGCGACCAGATTTATTCCGCGGCCTCTCCTGCTACTCTCTCTAGCCTTAACTCTATCCATCACCAAGGCTTACGTTTGTGCCTTGGTGCTTTTCGCTCTTCCCCTGTTGAGAGCCTCTATACAGAAGCAAATGTTCCATCCTTGTCTGATCGCCGTGATGCCCATTGCCTTCGTTACTATGTACGCTCTCACGATCTACACAATCCTTCCATTTATAGAATGGTCACCGATATTAGTAGACATTCTTTATTCGTTCGCCGCCCCTGTTTGCTCCGTCCCTTTTCTCTTCGCCTACTTTCACTCTTGTCTTCCCTTCAGTTACCACCTTTATATGTTCATGTAGCATCTCACTTTTCCCTACCCCCCTGGGAAGTTCCAGCTGTTCGGGTCTGTTCTTTCTCACTCCCTTGCTCGAAAGCTCAACTGCCTACGGTGGCTTCCCGCTCTCTTTTTCTTGATCACTTCCACTCTCATTCTCATGCCACCGCTGTGTACACAGATGGCTCTAAGTCTTCAGACGGCGTCGGATTCGCAGCAGTGTTTCCGGACAGCGTCGTACGAGGGCATTTACTATCTTCAGCTAGCATTTTTACTGCTGAACTGTATGCCATTCTTGCAGCACTTATTCGTATCGCATCTATGCCTGTGTCATCATTTGTAGTAGTCTCAGACTCCCTTAGTGCTCTACAGGCTATACGAAAATTTGATACATCTCATCCCCTAGTTCTCCGTATCCAACTTTGGCTACGCCGTATCTCTACCAAACATAAAGATATTGTTTTTTGTTGGGTCCCTGGTCATGTCGACGTACAGGGCAATGAACAGGCAGACACTGCTGCGCGGTCAGCAGTATATGACCTACCAATTTCCTATCGAGGTGTTCCATTTCTGGACTATTTTGCTGCAATAGCTACCCACCTTCGCACCCGTTGGCAACAACGTTGGTCAACTCTGCTCGGTAACAAACTTCATTCTATTAAACCGAGCATAGGTTACTGGCCGTCTTCTTGTCATCAGTGCCGAGGTTGGGAGACCACTCTCTCCCGCCTTCGCATTGGCCACACTCGTCTTACTCATGGGTATCTCATGGAGAGGCACCCTGTTCCTCTCTGTGAGCAGTGTCAAGTTCCAGTATCGATTAGCCACATTCTGTTAGACTGCCCTCTCTATCAACGAGCACGCAGAATTTACCTCCAACGTCGTCTTCGTTCTCCTACTCTCTCTTTACCTTCCCTTCTTGCTGATGGACCCTCCTTTAATCCTGACTCTCTCATTGACTTCTTGACAACGACTGATTTACTCCACAAACTCTGATGATACTTTTCGCACTCCCCTCAGCCCTTTCTGGTTCAGTCTCTTGCTGCCCTTTACCCTTTCACCATCCACTGCCCCGCTGTTATCCGTAACCTGTTGCTCATCCATCTCCCTTTTGCCACCTGATGCCCTCGCTTCCTTCCTGCCCTGCAGCGCTGTATAGTCCTTGTGGCTTAGCGCTTCTTTTTGATTATAATAATAATAATAATAATAATAATGTGAGAATTGCCAAGCTCCATTAACAGTCAGCCACATTTTGTTGGACTGCCCACTTTATCAACGAGCACGCAGAATTTACCTCTGTCGTCGTCTTCGCTCCGCTGCTCTCTCTTTACCTTCCCTTCTCACTGATGGACCCACCTTTCATCCGGACTCTCTCATTGACTTTTTGACAACAACTGACTTACTTCACAAATTCTGATACCTTCAGCCCTTTCTACTTCAATCTCTTGCTACCCTCTACCCCCGTACTATCCCCTGCCCCGCTGTTTTCTGTAACCTGCTGATCATCCCCCCCTCCCTTCTGCCATCCAATTCCCTTGCTTCCTTCCCTACCCTGCAGCGCTGTATAGCCCTTGTGGCTTAGCGCTTCTTTTTGATTATAATAATAATTTGGTGTAGAATTTTTTGAAGTTAGAAATGACCTGCTGGTCCATGGGCTGGAGGAGAAGAGTGGTGTTAGGAGGCTAGAACTTCACTTATATAAAATTGAAGTCCCTAAACACTTGGTCTTCCAAGTCTGGAGGATGTGCAGGAGCATTGTCCAGTACCAGGAGGCACTTGAGTGGCAATTTCTTTTCCAGGGGGTATTTTTTCACACTTGGGCCAAACACATCATTAACCCTTTCTTTGAAAATTTGCCTTGTGACCCATGCCTTATGATTAGCTTTCCACATCACACACACACAGTTCTTCATAACATTGTTTTTCTTGAACACTGGGATTTTCTGAGTGATATATGAGGAAAGGCTTCCCTTTGAAATCCCCACTAGCATTACCACACAACAAATGAGTAAGCCTGTCTTTCATAGGCTTATGTCCTGGGAGTGCCTTTTCCTCCTGAGTAATGTAGGTCCTGCTTGGCATTTTCTTCCAAAACAGGCCTGTTTCGTCACAAACACTGGTTCAGGTTTCAGTCCTTCACTGTCTATGTACTCCTTGAATTCCTGCACATATTTTTCAGCTGCTTTGTGGTCCGAACTCTATCAACGAGCACGCAGAATTTACCTCCAACGCTGTCTTCGTTCTACTACTACTCTCTTTACCTTCCCTTCTTGCTGATGGACCCTCCTTTAATCCTGACTCTCTCATTGACTTCTTGACAACGACTGATTTACTCCACAAACTCTGATGATGATACCTTACGCACTCCCCTCAGCCCTTTCTAGCTCAGTCTCTTGCTGCCCTTTACCCTTTCACCATCCACTGCGCTGTTATCCGTAACCTGTTACTCATCCACCTCCCTTTTGCCACCTGATGCCCTCGCTTCCTTCCTGCCCTGCAGCGCTGTATAGCCCTTGTGGCTTAGCGCTTATTTTTTATTATTATAATAATGTGGTCCGAACTGGCAGCCTCGCCATGCCTTATCACACTATGTATGCCACTACGCTTCTTAAATCTCTCAAACCAACCTTTGCTGGCCTTAAATTCACTCGCATCACTAGTTGCTGGCATTTTTTTAATTAAATCCTGATGCAACTTCCTAGCCTTTTCACTTATGATCACTTGAGAGATGCTATCTCCTGCTATCTGTTTTTCATTTATCCACACCAATAAGAGTCTCTCAACATCTTCCATCACTTGCGATCTCTGTTTCGAAAACACAGTTGAACCTTTGGCAAGAACAGCTTCCTTGATTGCCGTTTTCTTGGACACAATAGTAGTGATGGTTGATTGGGGGTTTACTATACAACCTGGCCAGCTCGGAGACACGCACTCCACTTTCATACTTAGCAATGATCTCTTTCCTCATCTCTATAGTAATTCTCACCCGTATTCCTGTAGGGTTGGCACTAGAAGCTTTCTTGGGGCCCATGGTCACTTATTTTGCAGATAAAATCACCAAAAACACTGTAATAATACGAAATGTTCCGATTGTATGCTTGGATGTTACCGCGGAGGCTGGCTGGTAAACAATGCCACCGGTGGAACATGTGAGGCTGGCTCAGGCCGCACATTAGACGCGTCTCGGACGAATAGCGCTGAGCGGGTTTTTTAGCGGTATGCGAGGCAAAAATCTTAGCAATAAAATGTATCGGTATGCGGATTTAACGTTATGTGATGCCAACGGTATGCAGGGGGTCCACTGTATTTGTGTACCTGTGAGACAGCCAGCCAGCCGCTGGCCAGCTGTGTTGTTTACACAAACCCACGCTCCCTTCCCCACCCCTATTTAGTGGAAGATTGATAATAGTCTGGGTTTTCATCAGTATTTCTGGTATCCTGGTCATTACTTTGTCACAAACTTCAAAATCATAGATTCATCTTCAATGTCACTTCAATTTGTTAGAACTATCACTTGGGAAAGGAATAATCTCAGTTCACCGGAGAGTGAGGTATTCCTTACCCCTTGGGTCAGTTACAAAGGAGCACTGAATTACGACTCCCACAATGCAGTGCTGGGACCTAGATTTTTTTCCTACTGCATACATTTTCCATGCAAACCCATTCTATCACATGTAGGCTTACCAGCTCTCTCCCGCTCGATTTGAAGGCGCTAGAATTTACGTGTACTAGTATGGCACCAACCCTGGCTCGCAAGTCGAACTAATAAGACACCGACCCTGAAAGGGTTAACATATTTATAGATGGGGTTGTAAAAGTAAATGCTAGGGTGTTGGGGAGAGGGGTGGGATTAAATTATGGGGCCTCAATAGAAAATGGAAGTTGACGGTTACTTTTTGCCAATACTGTGTTTTTGGGAGATTCTAAAGGAAAGTCGCAAAGGATAGTGGATGAGTTTGGGAGGGTGTGTAAAGGTAGAAAGTGAACATAGATAAAAGTAAGGTGATGAGGGTATCAAAAGATTTAGATGAAAAATTGGATATCACATTGGAGGGAGGGAATATGGAAGAAGTGAATGTGTTCAGATATTTGGGAGCTGACTTGTCAACAGATGGGTTTATGATGGATGAGGTTAACCATAGAATTGATGAAGGAAAAAAGGTGAGTGGTACATTGAGGTATCTGTGGAGACAAAAAAAAAAATCAGAGGCAGAGGAGGGAATGGGTCTGAAGCATGGGTCATAAATGCTACAGTGAGGGGGTGGCTGGAGGCAGTGGAGATGTCGTGTATAAGGGCAATGTGTGGTGTAAATATGCAGAGAATTCGTAGTGTGGAAATTAGGAGGAGGTGTGAAGTTACTAAAGTATTAGTCAGAGGGCTGAAGAGGGGTTGTTGAGGTGGTTTGGTCATTTAGAGAGAATGAAACGAAGTAGAATGACTTGAAGAGCGTATAAATCTGTAGGGAAAGGAAGGTGGGGTAGGGGTTGTCCTCGAAAAGGTTGGAGGGAGGGGGTAAAGGAGGTTTTGTGGGCAAGGGGCTTGGACTTCCAACAAGTGTGCGTGAGCGTGTTAGATGGGAGTGAATGGAGATGAATGGTTTTTGGGACCTGGCGAACTGTTGGAGTGTGAACTGGGTAATATTTTGTGAAGGGATTCAGGGAAACCGGTTAACTGGACTTTGAGTCCTGGAAATGGGAAGTACGGTGGTACCCCGAGTTTCGGCCACCTCCCAACTCGAACAGTTATGTAAGTGTATTATTGTAAGTGCTTTTGTAAGTGTATTTTTGGGGGTCTGAAATGGACTAATCTAATTTGCATTATTCCTTATGGGAACAAATTCATTCAGTAACGGCACTCGAACAGCCTTCTGGAACGAATTATGGCTGAAACTCGGGGTTCCACTGTACAATGCCTGCACTTTAAAGGAGGGGTTTGGGATACTGGCAGTTCGGAGGGACTTCTAAACTGTTGTATCTGAGCACCTCTGCAAACACAGTGACTATGTATGAGTGATGATGAAAGTTTTTTCTTTTTGGGTTTTCCTGCCTCAGTGGGTAATGGTCGACGTGTTAAAAAAAAAAAATAGTAGTGTATGTACTGTATGTGCATTTTTTAGGCCTAGCTGTATTGCTCACTTAATATATGATAGTGTAAATATATCAGGCTTTCATATGCATTTGAAAGCGATAAAAGGTTATGAGTCACTTTACAGCAATTTATTTGTTTTACAGCAATACACCTGTATGTATAGAAATCTCATATTTTTCTTTAGTAGATATTGGCTAAGAACCAGACTTGATAAGCAAAAACTCAAAAGGAGTAATTGATGTGTAGATCAGGAACAAATCCTCCCAGAATTTCCCATGTGTAAATTATGATGTATATTGCCAGCATTCCAGTACAAACAGGCTAACTCTTTGTATCTTGACACTGAGAAGTAGGCAGGAATAACTGGAAATGTACTCCGGTGGATCAAAGGTACCTAAGGGGAGGCGTAACAGGTGCTGCGCGTGAGCAAAAAAAAAAAAAATCGAAAAATTATGGAAATAGTTATTGGTATAGAAAAATAGCTTAACTCTCTGGCAACACAGTGGTACAAGAATCAGTGTCCTACAACATTTCTACAAGGAATTAGTCATTTATATCATGTATAGTGACATCAGTGATGGGCATCATGACGGCTCACATCCTGTAAATTTTTTTAGGATCTTTTCTGTTTTTTGTTGTTTCTTGTATTATTCATGCTAATATAATAATTGACTATTTGGCATCATATGAGAGTGGGCAGAGTTTATACATAGAGTGCCAGTCAATCAGGAACCAGCTGGGAACATTCCCGCTCTCAGGAGGCAGGAGTTGGGAGAAAATTCATTATTGCGCTAATATCCACTCTACAGCTTTTTTATCAATCAGAATTGATCTAATATGACATAATAAATACTATAAATGGCATATAAGCATGATATATACACCAGAATTAATAAAAAAGGCCATAATATGGCAAGTATCTACCAGAGATATTAGGAATAAAATAATTTACCCTCCTTGAGCAAGAGAAAATATTGTTTTGGAGAGGATAACTACAGTAGATCACAAGTAAACCCTGAAACACAATTTTCTCGGAAAAAAAAAATTCTCAAGTCGGGAGGCCGGCAGGCGTTCCAGGCAATTATCCTGGAAGTAAGTTATTGACTTATTTCATGAAGCTGAGCCTTTATTATTGATTGAAATGAAATAATTTATTAACAAAAATCATAAATCAGTGATTGATTTAATTTTTTGTGAATGAAGAATAATTTTATTTGAAATATTTTTAGAATTGTGTGGGAGTAAAGGGCAAGGTATTGTGCAACATGTAAAAAGCTTAGCAACTTTATTTTTTTTTTTTTTTGTAGAATAAAGATAAGATATTTACAGTGACTGCATTCACATGAATATTGTATTATGATTGTTTTATGAGTACCAAGTCCCAAAACCACCTTTTGTAGTGCCATTAATTAACACCTTCATGCCAAATGTAATTTTCAGTATATATATTTTTTTTCAGCTGTTTTTTGGGCTATGTTATTAAAACTTACAGAGAATAAACTTCATGAACACGTCTTCATGTACACCAAAAAGTGAAAGAAACCAGACTAGAAAAAAAAAAATCAAACCAAATTGGTTACACCTCCCTTAAGGGAAAGGAAGCAGAGTGATTGTCTGGGAAGCAGTATCAGAATGGGGAAGAGTAACAAGTGGTGCACCACCTTATTGAAGTAAATTCTAGTTAAGTTTTAATTTAGGTTTTGGATACATAAATTTCTTAAAATGGTCATGACAGAATGTAACGTTCTTTTTTATTGGGCCATAGCATTATGTTGATTTAAACTAGGGACTTTGGTCAATCTCAGGCACGGGTGAAACGTTCAGCACTTTTTCCCTACCCCTACCCTCCTCTTCAAGGGGATCTCCTTGACTTGGCAAAGAGGCTCTTCGTCTCAGGAATCAGATCCTTTGGTGCCCTTCCTTAGACCGAGTCTAAATACCCCCCCAATCCTCCCTTTTTTCCCCCTCTCCCCACCCTCCCCTTGTTTCTTGTCCCGTTTGTTGCCTCTGGGGTCCTCCCCTCTCGCATTACAGTTTCTAGGTGGGGTGGCGTGCTGGGGTTCATCCCACTCCGTGGAGTTCCTCGGGGGTGGTGTGGTTTGCCGTGGAATCTAAATTATCTGAATGTGCCCTGCCCCCTTCTCGGATTTCCAGGAAGTGGGCGGGGTGCCCTTCAGGTAATGGGTGTATCTCCAGAAGCTGCCTGTTGATTCTGGGAGGTGGCAGCCAAAGGGGGAATGCTTTGTGGTGGGTTTCCGACCACCCTTTCTTTTGTTTGTTTCTCGGTAGATGTGAGGCTGCTATCTCGGAGCGCTGGTTTACTGGCATGAAGGGTAGGGTATGGCATGGGTTCCACACTACATAATCACCACCGGTGGGCTCAAGGCCCTCTCCTCTTCAAGGGGGGCTCCTTGGCGTGGTGAAGAGGCTCCTGGTCTGAGGAATTGGACCTGTCGGTCTCCTTCCTCAGACTGAACCTAATTACCCCCCAAACCCCCTACCCTGTCCCATCCTCCCTTTTTCCCTTTCCTCCTCCTCCTCATCCCTTCCCTATATCCTTCCACTTTTTGGCCTTTGGGATTCTTCCTACAGGCAATCTAGTTCCTAGGTAGAGGGAAGGGTACCGGGGTCCATCCCATTCTGTTGAGGTCCTTGGCGGTGGTGTAGTTTGCCATGGAATCTGGATCACCTGGGGATGTCTCGATCCCTCTCCTGTTTCCCGGGGGGAGGGGTGGCTTTGGGTGTCTTTTGGGTGATGAGTGTATCTCTGGAGGCTGCCTGTTGTATTCCAGGGGATGGTAGCCAAAGGAGGTATGCTTTGTGGTGGGTGTCCAGCCGCCCTCTCTTTTGTCCACCGAGGTGGCTCGGTAGATGTGAGGTTGTTATCCTGGATTGCTAGTTTACTGGCATGAAGGGTAGGGTATGGCACGGGTTCCATGCTGCATCTGCACCACTTTCGGTGCTGAGGTTCTCTTGGGCGCGGAGGGGGATTTACGGTTGTTTTTGCCTCCTAAGAGCTATTCCTCCATGCACCCCCTCCCTCATTTTTTTCTTTCCTCTTTTTTTCCTATAAAACAAACAGAAAGAAGTGATCTAACCATGGGGTCCCAAATCCATGAACCTGCTTCCCCTGGGCTCCTTGATACCGCTCCCCTTTCTGACCCTGCCTCATTTTTTGACCACTCTTCGGACACTTCTAATGCCCCTGTACCTCTTGCTGGTGCTGTTTCATCACCCGCTTCAGGTACCGGGATCTCGACTGACTCCTTCAATACATCTTACCTCCTCTCTTCTTTGACTATACTTCCGGCCTCTCCCTCTACAGTTTGGCAATTTTCGAATCGCCAGCCCATCCCACATTGGACCAATTCCGGTCTCACTCCTAAACACCCACAACAATTGCCTGATGATACTTCTTCTCTTCCTTCTCGTTCTACTCAGAAAAGACCGACATGTCACGCACTCCCTTTCCATGCCCAGTTTCAGAATGCACAATGGACAAAATTCTTTACGACCGACTTCCTCTACTGCCTATCTTTCTGACCATAGTATTGGCAAGGTGCTCCTACGCCATGTTGGCAGAGGTATATCTTTTCATGCTCTATCAAGAGCAATACACCCATCATCACAGTCCTGAATGCTAACCAAACTCATGACCTTTCTCTTTTTTCAAATATAGATATTATTCCTGTTACTATCGAAAAACATCATTCCCTCAATTCTTGTAATGGCACTGTCATTCTGCTCCATACCATTGTCCAACAGAATTTCCAGACATGTAGCAATGACATTCTAGAACAACTGGAACTCCAAGACCTCCCAATCCTCAAAGTAGACACTTATGTCCTCCCTGGCCGTGAGTGGAGATGATACCCTTGCAATGTAGCTCGATTAACTTTCTACTGCCATGACCTCTTCAAGGGGGGCTCCTTGGCGTGGTGAAGAGGCTCTTGGTCTGAGGAATTGGACCTGTCGGTCTCCTTCCTCAGACTGAACCTAATTACCCCCCAATCCCCCCTTCCCTATCCCATCCTCCCCTTTTTCCTTTCCTCCTCCTCATCCCCATCCCTCCTTTTTGCCCTTCCTCTTTTTGGCCTTTGGGATTTTTCCCACAGGCACACTAGTTCATAGGTAGGGGGAAGGGTACCGGGGTCCATCCCATTCCATTGAGGTTCTTGGCGGTGGCGTAGTTTGCCGTGGGATCTGGATTGCCTGGGGATGTCCCGATCCCTCTCCGGTATCCTGGAGGGTGTCTTTCGGGCAACGGGTGTATCTCTGGAAGCCACCTTTCGGATTCCAGGGGTGGTGGCCGAAAGAGGTATGCTTTGTGGCGGATATCCGGCCGCCCTCTCTTTTGTCCACCGAGGTAACTCTGCAGATGTGAGGTTGCTATCCCAGATTGCTGGTTTACTGGCATGAAGGGTAGGGTATGGCACGGGTTCCATGCTGCATCTGCGCTACTTGCGGTGCTGAGGTCCTCTTGGGCGCGGAGGGAGATTTCTGGCCCTTTCATTCCTCCTAGGAACTATCCCTCCCCGGTCTCCCCCTTTTTTTATTCTTTTTTTTTTATTTTTATTTTCTTTTCTTTTCTTCTTTTTTTTTCTTAAAAACAAAAAGAAAGAAGTAACCTAACCATGGAGTCCTAGATCCATGACCCCGCTAACCCCAGGCCCCTTATTGTTACTGCACCCTGTTCTGACCTCGCCTCGTCTTTTGGCCACTCTTTGGACACTCCTAAGGTCCCTGTACCTCTTGCTGGTGCTGTTTCCTCACCCGCTTCAGGTACCGGGGCTTCCACTGACTCCTTCAATTTGTCTGACCTCTGCTCTCCTTTGACTATGCTTCTGGCTTCTCCCCTCTATGGTGCGACGATTTTCGAATCGCCAGCCCATCTCACGTTGGACTGACTCTGGTCCCACTTCTAAATGCCAATGACAATCTCCTGACAATGTTACTTCGTTACCTTCCCATTCCACTCGGAAAAGACCGACACGTCATGCACTCCCTCTCCACACTCAGTTTCAGACCACACAATGGACTAAATTCTTTACTTTACGACCGACTTCTTCTCCTGCCAATCTTTCTGACCATAGTATTGGCAAAGCGCTCCTACGCCAAGTTGGTAGAGATATTTCCTTTCATGCTCTTAAGAGTGGTACGCGCATCATCACAGTCCAGAATTCTACCCAAGCTCATGATCTTTCTCTTCTTTCACATATCGATACTATTCCTATCACTATCGAAAAACATCATTCCCTCAATTCTTGTAGTGGTACTGTTATTCTGCCCCATACCATAGTCCAACAGAATTTCCAGATACGAGGCAATGATATTCTCGAACAGCTGGAACTCCAAGATCTCCCAATTCTCAAGGTAGACACTTATGTTCTTCCTGCCCGCGGGCGGAGACGATACCCTTGCAATGTGGCTCATTTAACTTTTGACAGCCGTGAACTCCCATCCTCTGTTTATATAGCAGGACATCGGTTACAAGTTCGGAAGGTGATTACTACACTGCAAGTGTAGGAATTGCTGGCGATTTGGCCACCCAGCAAAATATTGCAGATCTATAGCCAAATGCTCAGTCTGTGGTGCCGATGACCATTCTAATACATCTTGCAGTCGACCTCCCTCTTGCCTTAATTGTCACAAGGCTCACCCTTCGTACTCTCGCCATTGCCAGGTCTACTTAAATGAGCGGGAAATTCATTGCCTCAAAGAGGCAGAAGGTCTCCCTTATGCTATGGCAGTTTCTCATCTCCGCCTCCAAGGGAGACTTCCCCGTGTTTCTTATTCTCGTGTTTCAAAACGTCCCCCCACTTCTGGGGTCCCATCTTCTGCAGCCTCCTCTGCTGTTCCTCTTCAAGGGGGGCTCCTTGGCGTGGTGAAGAGGCTCTTGGTCTGAGGAATTAGCCCTGTCGGTCTTCTTCCTCAGACCGAACCTAATTACCCCCCATTCTCCCCTCCCCTATCCCATCCTCCCCATCCTCCCCTTTTTCCATTCCTCCTCCTCCTCCTCACCCCTCCCTTTTGCCCTTCCTCTTTTTAGCCTTCGTGATTTCTCCCACAGGCGCGCTAGTTCCTAGGTAGGGGAAAGGACACCGGGGTCCATCCCATTCCGTTGAGGTTTCTTGGCGGTGGCGTAGTTTGCCGTGGAATCTGGATTGCCTAGGGATGTCCCGATCCCTCTCCGGTATCCCGGAGTGGCTTTGGGTGTCTTTTGGGCGACGGGTGTATCTCTGGAAGCCACCTTTCGGATTCCGGGGGTGGTGGCTGAAGGAGGTATGCTTTGTGGCGGATATCCGGCCGCCCTCTCTTTTGTCCACCGAGGTAGCTCGGCAGATGTGAGGTTGCTATCCCAGATTGCTGGTTTACTGGCATGAAGGGTAGGGTATGGCACGGGTTCCATGCTGCATCTGCGCTACTAGCGGTGTCGAGTCCTCTTGGGCGCGGAGGGGGATTTCCGGCCCTTTCATTCCTCCTGGGAACTATTCCTCCCCGCTCCCCCCTTTTTTTATTCTTTTTTTTTATTTTTATTTTCTTTTCTTCTTTCTTTTTTTTTCTTAAAAACAAAAAGCAAAGGAGTAACCTAACCATGGCAGCCCTAGTCCATGAAACCACTACCCCCGGGCCCCTTCTTGATACCGCACCCCATTCTGACCCTGCCTTGTGTTTAGACCACTCTTCGGACACTCCTGATGCCCCTGTACCTCTTGCTGGTGCTGTTTCCTCACCCGCTTCAGGTACCGGGGCTTCGACTGACTCCTTCGATTTGTCTGAACTCCGCTCTCCTTTGACTATGCTTCCGGCTTCTCCCTCTACGGTACGGCAATTTTCGAATCGCCCACCCATTTCCTGCCGGACCAACTCCGGTCCTACTCCTAAACGCCAACGTCAATCTCCTGATGATGCTCCGTCGTTACCTTCCCATTCTACTCGGAAACGACCGACACGTCAAGCACTCCCTCTCCACGCTCAGTTTCGGACCACACAATGGACTAAATTCTTTACTTTAAGACCAACTTCTTCTTCTGCCTACCTTTCTGACCATAGTATTGCCAAAGCGCTCCTGCGTCATGTTGGCAGAGATATTTCATTTCACGCTCTCAAGAGCGGTACACGCATCGTCACTGTCCAGAATGCTACCCAAGCTCATGATCTTTCTCTCCTTTCGAATATCGATACTACTCCTATCACTATTGAAAAACATCTTTCTCTCAATTCTTGTAGTGGTACTGTCATTCTGCCCCATACCATAGTCCAACAGAATTTCCAGTCATGTGGCAATGACATTTTTGAACAGCTGGAACTCCAGGATCTCCCAATCCTCAAAGTAGACACTTATGTCCTTCCTGCCCGGGGGCGGAGACGTTACCCTTGCAATGTGGCTCGTTTAACTTTTGACAGCCGAGAACTCCCGTCCTCTGTATATGTCGCGGGACATCGGTTACAAGTTCGAAAGGTGATACCTACACCGCAACAATGTAGAAATTGCTGGCGTTTTGGTCACCCAGCGAAATATTGCAGATCTATGGCCGAATGCCCAGTCTGTGGTGCCGACAACCATTCTAATACATCTTGCAGTCAACCTCCATCTTGCCTTAATTGTAATGAAGCTCACCCTTCGTACTCCCGCCGTTGCCAGGTCTACTTAAATGAACGTGAAATCCGTTGCCTCAAAGAGGCAGAAGGTCTCCCTTATGCTATGGCAGTTACTCATCTCCGCCTCCAAGGGAGACTACCCCGTGTTTCTTATTCTCGTGTTTCCAAACGTCCCCCCACTTCTGGGGTCCCATCTTCTGCAGCCTCCTCTGTTGTTACCCCTCCCATAGCCACTATGGCATCTAATCCTTTTGCTGTCCTTGGCTCTGACGTCCCGACTACAACTCAGTCTGTTCTCACATCTTCGCGTCCTTCCTCACAAGCCCCAGTATCGACAAGACCTCGTACGACACCTAATACCAATCGCCCCTCTACTCAGAAGTCCAAAAAATCCACATTGCTCAAATCTTCTTTGCCCCTTCCTTCCCTTCTTCCACCTCCACACGTTACCTTTCCAGTCTCTGTACCTAGTTCTTCCCCTCTCTCTGGCTCTATTACAAGTGTGGAGATTCACCCTCCTCCTCGTACTATGCCTTCCACCCCCGTCCCCTCCCAAGTTTCTCCCTCTTCTGTCACCTCCCAGGTTTCTACCTCTTCTGTCCCCCCCCACACTTCATCTCCAGTCCCTTACACTTTTCCCTCCCCCTCTACTTTGGTACAGTCCATTACTGTCCCAATCTTTACTCACCCTCCTCCTCCTATCTCCAATATGGTTTCCCATACATCTTTGAATTCAGAAACACTTGAAGCCATTTCAGAATATATTGCAGAGACTAAACCTTCAATGGACACTGATTCACTTCCTGTTCCTTCTCTTCCCTCTCCTCCATCTTCACAACCCCATTCTTCGCAACGCTCCGTTCCTTCGCTACTTGAACATCTTCCAATGCCACCACACGTTGACTTTTCTAACCCCTCTAGTCCGTAGGTGCCTTTACCTACAGATTCCTGATATTTTCTTCATCGCCAATCATGGCCTATTTACAGTGGAATATCCGCGGCCTCAGGGGTAATCGGGGTGAGCTTCAGATGTTGCTTTCCAGGTTTTCCCCTGTTGGTGCTTGCTTACAAGAACCAAAATTACACTCGGCTGTTTTCCAACCTATCTCAGGCTATAATTTATTGTATTCTTCGGATCCTTTCTCAGATGGGACCTTTAATGAAAGTGCCCTTCTTCTACGCAATGATATTCCGTACTGTCAACTATTTGTCCATACCTCGCTGCATTACACTGCAGCCCGTATCCACTTGAATAAGTGGTTTACAATATGTTCTTTATATCTCTCTCCTTCTCGAGCATTTTCTATCCCAGACTTTGCCTTTCTTGTTTCATCCTTACCACCACCACTTCTGTTACTTGGTGATTTTAATGCCCACCATTTCCTCTGGGGGGGGTCTCATTGTGACTCACGTGGCATTCAGTTGGAGGCTTTTCTTGCCTCTCACCCCCTCCATGTTTTAAATACGGGTACTCCCACCCATTTTGATCCTCGTACTCATACTCTCTCTTGCATCGATCTATCAGTCTGCTCTTCCTCCACTGCACTAGACTTCACCTGGTCTGTTCTACCAGACTTACATGACAGCGATCATTTTCCGATCATTCTTACTTCTCCTTCCTATTCACCACCTTCCCGTAGCCCTCGCTGGCAATTTGATCGGGCAAATTGGGATCTTTACTCACACCTCACTGCTTTTAGTGAGGTTCCTTCTTCATCCTCCATTGATGAGCTCCTACACATCTTCTCGACATCAGTTTATACCGCAGCTTCTCATTCTATACCCCAAACCTCAGGCAGGCATTCTCAGAAGTGCGTGCCTTGGTGGTCTCCTGCTTGTGCTCGTGCAGTACGTTTGAAACGTGCTGCATGGGGCAGGTACCGGTACAATAGAACCGCTGAGAGACTTGTTGATTTTAAGCAGAAGCGTGCGATCGCTCGCCGTGTCATCCGTGAAGCTAAACGCACTTGTTGGCGAGACTATGTTTCCACCATCACCTCTGCTTCTTCTATGAGTGCAGTCTGGAAAAAAGTGAGGAAATTGAGTGGTAAATACTCTCCTGACCCGGCTCCTGTTCTACGGGTCACTGGTGTTGATATAGCAAACCCTCTCGACGTTGCCATTGAACTTGGCACACATCTGGTCCGTATTTCCCGAGGGCTCCATCTATGCCCCTCGTTTCTTTCCTCAAAGTCTGCCAGAGAGTTAGTACCCTTGGACTTTTCTTCTCTCGGAGAAGAACAGTATAATGTGCCTTTTACACTTCAAGAACTGGAGGCAACGCTCTCAGCTTGCCGATCATCGGCAGCTGGGCCTGATGACATTCATATTCGTATGTTACAACATTTACATCGGTCAGCCCTTGTAGTCCTCTTACACCTCTTCAATCTTATTTGGGCACAAGGAGTTCTTCCCCAGCTGTGGAAATCTGCCATTGTTCTCCCTTTCCGCAAACCGGGTACTACAGGACATGATGCCTCCCACTATCGCCCCATCGCTCTTACAAGTGCAGTTTGCAAAGTGATGGAACGCCTCGTAAATCGACGTTTAATGTGGTATTTAGAGACTCACAACAGTCTCTCCGCTAGTCAATATGGCTTTCGTAAGGGTCGTTCTACCATAGACCCCTTACTACGCTTGGATACGTATGTTCGTAATGCCTTTGCGAATAATCACTCAGTTATTGCCATATTTTTTGACCTTGAGAAGGCATATGACACAACTTGGAGGTATAATATTTTGGCCCAGGCCCATTCCTTAGGCCTCCGAGGCAATCTACCATCCTTCCTTAAGAACTTTTTAACTGACAGACATTTCCGTGTTCGAGTCAATAATGTTCTTTCCCCGGACTTCGTCCAAGCTGAAGGTGTCCCTCAGGGATGTGTTCTAAGCACAACACTTTTTCTCCTTGCTATAAATGATTTGGCCTCTGTTCTTCCACCCAATATTTGGTCATCACTCTATGTTGATGACTTCGCTATTGCTTGTGCAGGCGCTGACTGTCACCTTATTGCAGTTTCTCTCCAGCATGCGGTCGACCGTGTTTCCACTTGGGCCACCACACATGGGTTTAAATTTTCAAGTACCAAAACTCACCAAATTACTTTCACTAGACGCTCTGTTATCTCCGATCATCCTTTGTATCTCTATGGCTCCCGTATCCCCGAACGTGATACAGTCAGGTTTCTAGGCCTTCTCTTTGACCGTCGGTTAACCTGGAAACCTCACATTACCTCTCTGAAGGCAACTTGTCACAGCCGGCTAAACCTTCTTAAAACCCTTGCTCATCTTTCCTGGGGAGCTGATCGTCGAACTCTGCTTCGCCTACATTCAGCCCTCGTTTTATCGAAACTCGATTATGGTGACCAGATTTATTCCGCGGCCTCTCCTGCTACTCTCTCTAGCCTTAACTCTATCCATCACCAAGGCTTACGTTTGTGCCTTGGTGCTTTTCGCTCTTCCCCTGTTGAGAGCCTCTATACAGAAGCAAATGTTCCATCCTTGTCTGATCGCCGTGATGCCCATTGCCTTCGTTACTATGTACGCTCTCACGATCTACACAATCCTTCCATTTATAGAATGGTCACCGATATTAGTAGACATTCTTTATTCGTTCGCCGCCCCTGTTTGCTCCGTCCCTTTTCTCTTCGCCTACATTCACTCTTGTCTTCCCTTCAGTTACCACCTTTATATGTTCATGTAGCATCTCACTTTTCCCTGCCCCCCTGGGAAGTTCCAGCTGTTCGGGTCTGTTCTTTCTCACTCCCTTGCTCGAAAGCTCAACTGCCTACGGTGGCTTCCCGCTCTCTTTTTCTTGATCACTTCCACTCCCATTCTCATGCCACCGCTGTGTACACAGATGGCTCTAAGTCTTCAGACGGCGTCGGATTCGCAGCAGTGTTTCCGGACAGCGTCGTACGAGGGCATTTACTATCTTCAGCTAGCATTTTTACTGCTGAACTGTATGCCATTCTTGCAGCACTTATTCGTATTGCATCTATGCCTGTGTCATCATTTGTAGTAGTCTCAGACTCCCTTAGTGCTCTACAGGCTATACGAAAATTTGATACATCTCATCCCCTAGTTCTCCGTATCCAACTTTGGCTACGCCGTATCTCTACCAAACATAAAGATATTGTTTTTTGTTGGGTCCCTGGTCATGTCGACGTACAGGGCAATGAACAGGCAGACACTGCTGCGCGGTCAGCAGTATATGACCTACCAATTTCCTATCGAGGTGTTCCATTTCTGGACTATTTTGCTGCAATAGCTACCCACCTTCGCACCCGTTGGCAACAACGTTGGTCAACTCTGCTCGGTAACAAACTTCATTCTATTAAACCGAGCATAGGTTACTGGCCGTCTTCTTGTCATCAGTGCCGAAGTTGGGAGACCACTCTCTCCCGCCTTCGCATTGGCCACACTCGTCTTACTCATGGGTATCTCATGGAGAGGCACCCTGTTCCTCTCTGTGAGCAGTGTCAAGTTCCAGTATCGATTAGCCACATTCTGTTAGACTGCCCTCTCTATCAACGAGCACGCAGAATTTACCTCCAACGTCGTCTTCGTTCTACTACTCTCTCTTTACCTTCCCTTCTTGCTGATGGACCCTCCTTTAATCCTGACTCTCTCATTGACTTCTTGACAACGACCGATTTACTCCACAAACTCTGATGATACTTTTCGCACTCCCCTCAGCCCTTTCTGGTTCAGTCTCTTGCTGCCCTTTACCCTTTCACCATCCACTGCCCCGCTGTTATCCGTAACCTGTTGCTCATCCATCTCCCTTTTGCCACCTGATGCCCTCACTTCCTTCCTGCCCTGCAGCGCTGTATAGTCCTTGTGGCTTAGCGCTTCTTTTTGATTATAATAATAATAAATCCTCTGCTGTTGCCAGTCCCATAGTCACTCCTGTATCTAATTCTTTTGCTGTCCTGGGCTCAGACGTCCCTACTTCAACACCTCAGTCTGTCCTCACTTCTTCGTGTTCTCCCTCACAAACCCAGGTATCGACAAGGCCTCGTACGACACCTCCTCCCAATCGTCCCTCTACTTCTCAGAGGTCCAACAAATCTCCTTTAACCCCTCCTTCCCTTCATCCACCTCCACATTTTACCTTCCCGGTCTCCGTACCTAGGTCTTCCCCTTTCACTGGCTCCCTTACAAGTGTGGAGGTTCATCCTTCTCGTACTGTGCCTTCCTCCCCTGTCCCCTCCCAAGTTTCTTCCTTTTCTGCCACCTCCCGGGTTTCTGCCTCTTCTGTCCCCTCCCACACGTCTCCAGTTCCTTCCACCCTTTCGCCCCCCTCCCTACCTTGGTACAGTCCATTACAGCTCCGATCTTTACTCAAACTCCTCCTCCTTCCATCTCCAATATTGTCTCCCATACGACGTCTCTGAACTCCGAAACACTTGAAGCAATCTCTGAATATATTGCAGAGACCAAACCATCATTGGACACTGATCCACCCTCTGTTCCTTCTCTTTCCTCTTCTCCATCTGCGCAACTCCTTTCTTCACAACGCACCGTTCCTTCGCTACTTGAACGTTTTCCATTGCCACCGCATGTGGACTTTTCTAACCCTTCTAGTCCATAGGTACCCTTACCTGCGGATTTCAGGTATCTTTATCGTTGCCAATCATGGCCTATTTACAGTGGAATATTCGCGGCCTCAGGTAATCGGGGTGACCTTCAGATGTTGCTCTCCCAGTTTTCCCCTGTTGGTGTTTGCTTACAGGAACCAAAATTACACTCTGCTGTTATCCATCCCATCTCAGGCTATAATTTATTGTATTCTTCAGATCCTTTTCCTGATGGGACCTTTAATGAAAGTGCCCTTCTACGCACTGATATTCCGTACCATCACCTATTTGTTCATACTTCGCTGTATTACACAGCAGCCCGTATCCACTTGCATAGGTGGTATACACACTGTTCTTTGTATCTCTCTCCTTCTCGGGCATTATCTATCCCGGATATTGCCTTTCTTGTTTTGTCATTACCGCCACCACTTCTGTTACTTGGCGATTTTAATGCCTATCATTTCCTCTGGGGCGGGGGTCTCACTGTGATTCCCGTGGCATTCAGTTAGAGGCTTTTCTTGCTACCCCCCCCCCCCCATGTTTTAAATACAGGTACTCGCACCCATTTTGATCCTCGGACTCGTACTCTCTCTTGCATCGATCTCTCAGTCTGCTCTTCCTCTGCTGCATTAGACTTCACCTGGTCTATTCTCCCGGATTTACATGACAGCGATCATTTCCCAATCATTCTTACTTCCCCTTCATATTCACCACCTCTTCGTATCCCACGCTGGCAATTTGATCAGGCAAATTGGAACCTTTGCTCACAACTAACTGTTTTTAGTGAGGTTCCTTCTTCGTCCTCCATTGATGAGCTTTTACACCTCTTCTCATCCTCCGTTTTAACTGCAGCTTCTCATTCTATACCCCAAACTTCGGGCAGGTATTCTCAGAAATGCGTGCCTTTGTGGTCTCCTGCTTGTGCTCGTGCAGTACGTTTAAAACGCGCTGCATGGGGCAGGTACCAGTACAATAGAACCAAGGCGAGACTTCTTGATTTTAAGCAGAAGCGTGCGATCGCTCGCCGTGTCATCCGGGATGCTAAATGCACTTGCTGGCGAGATTGTCTCCACCATCACCTCTGCTTCCTCTATGAGTGCAGTCTGGAAAAAAGTACGAAAACTGAGTGGTAAATATTCTCCTGACCCGGCTCCTGTTCTGCGGGTTGCTGGTGTTGATATAGCAAACCCACTAGATGTTGCCAATGAAATTGGCAATCATCTGGTCCGTATTTCTCAGGGGCTCCATCTATGCCCCTCGTTTCTTTCCTCAAAGTCTGCCAGAGAGTTAGCACCCTTGGACTTTTCTTCTCTCAGAGAAGAACAGTATAATGTGTCTTTTACACTTCAAGAACTGGAGGCAACACACTCAGCTTGCTGATCATCGGCAGCTGGGCCTGACGACGACCATATTCGTATGCTACAACATTTACATCAGTCAGCCCTTGCAGTCCTATTACACCTTTTCAATCTTATTTGGTCACAAGGAGTTCTTCCACAGCTGTGGAAATCTGCCATTGTTCTCCCTTTCTGCCTCTTCAAGGGGGGCTCCTTGGCGTGGTGAAGAGGCTCTTGGTCTGAGGAATTAGACCTGTCGGTCTTCTTCCTCAGACCGAACCTAATTACCCCCCAATCTCCCCTCCCCTATCCCATCCTCCCCATCCTCCCATTTTTCCTTTCCTCCTCCTCCCCACTCCTCCCTTTTGCCCTTCCTCTTTTTGTCCTTTGGGATTTCTCCCACAGGCGCGCTAGTTCCTGGGTAGGAGAAAGGATACCGGGGTCCATCCCATTCCGTTGAGGTTCTTAGCGGTGGCGTAGTTTGCCGTGGAATCTGGATCGCCTGGGGATGTCCCGATCCCTCTCCGGTATCCCGGAGTAGCTTTGGGTGTCTTTCGGGCGACGAGTGTATCTCTGGAAGCCACCTTTCGGATTCCGGGGGTGGTGGCCGAAGGAGGTATGCTTTGTGGCGGATATCCGGCCGCCCTCTCTTTTGTCCACCGAGGTAGCTCGGCAGATGTGAGGTTGCTATCCCGGATTGTTAGTTTACTAGCATGATGGGTAGGGTATGGCACGGGTTCCATGCTGCATCTGCGCTACTTGCGGTGCTGAGGTCCTCTTGGGCGCGGAGGGAGATTTCTGGCCCTTTCATTCCTCCTAGGACCTATCCCTCCCCGGTCCCCCCTTTTTTTTTTCTTTTTTTTATTTTTATTTTCTTTTCTTCTTTCTTTTTTTTTCTTAAAAACAAAAAGAAAGAAGTAACCTAACCATGGCAGCCCTAGTCCATGAACCTGGTACCCCCGGGCCCCTTCTTGATACCGCACCCCGTTCTGACCCCGCCTCGTCTTTGGACCACTCTTCAGACATTCCTCATGCCTCTGTACCTATTGCCGGTGCTGTTTCCTCACCCGCTTCAGGTACTGAGGCCTCGACTGACTCCTTCGATTTATCAGACCTTCACTCTCCTCTGACTATGCTTCCGGCCTCTCCCTCTACGGTGCGGCAATTTTCAAATCGCCGACCCGTTCCACGTCGGACCAACTCTGGTCCCACGCCTAAACGTCAACGACAATTACCTGCTGATGATACTTCTCCACCTTCACCTTCTCGTTCTTCTCAGAAACGATCGACACGTCCTTCACTACCTTTCCACGCTCAGTTTCAGACTGAACAGTGGACTAAATTCTTCACTTTACGACCAACTTCCTCTACTGCCTATCTTTCTGACCATAGTATTGGCAAGGCACTCCTACGCCATGTTGGTAAAGATATTTCTTTTCATGCTCTTAAGAGCGGTACGCGCATCATTACCGTACAGAATGCTACCCAGGCTCGTGAGCTCTCTCGTCTTTCCCATATAGATACTGTTCCTGTCACCCTTGAAAAACATCATTCCCTCAATTCTTGTAGTGGTACCGTCATTCTGCCCCATACCATAGTTCAACAAAATTTCCAGACATGTGGCACCGACATTCTAGAACAGCTGGAACTCCAAGATCTCCCAATCCTCAAGGTAGACACTTACGTTCTTCCTGCCCGTGGGCGGAGACGATACCCTAGCAATGTGGCTCATTTAACTTTTGACAGCCGAGAACTCCCATCCTCAGTTTATATAGCAGGACATCGGTTACAAGTTCGAAAGGTGATCCCTACACCACAACAGTGTAGAAATTGCTGGCGATTTGGCCATCCAGCGAAATATTGCAGATCTATCGCCGAATGCCCAGTCTGTGGTGCCGATGACCATTCTAATACGTCTTGCAATCGATCTCCCTCTTGCCTTAACTGTCATGAGGCTCACCCTTCGTACTCTCGCCGTTGTCAGGTCTATTTAAACGAGCGGGAAATCCGTTACCTCAAAGAGACAGAAGGTCTCCCTTATGCCATGGCAGTTTCTCATCTCCGCCTCCAAGGGAGACTCCCACGTGTTTCTTATTCCCGTGTTTCAAAACGTCCCCCCACTTCTGGTATCCCATCTTCTACACCCACCTCTGTGGTTACCTCTCCCATAATCACTCCTGTATCTAATCCTTTTGCTGTCCTCGGCTCAGACGTCCCTACTTCAACGCCTCAGTCTAATCTCGCTTCTTCGAGTTCTCTCTTACAAGCCTCAGTATCGACGAGACCTCGTACGACACCTCTTCCCAATCGTCCCTCTACTTCTCACAAGTCAAAAAAAGGTCCGGTAACACCTCCTACCCATCTTCCACCTCCTCATTTTACCCTCCCTGTCTCTGTCCCTAGTTCTTCCCCTCTCACTGGCTCAGTTACAAGTGCAGAGGTTCACCCTCCTCCTCGTAATGTACCTTCCTCCCCTGTTCCCTCCCAAGTTTCTTCCTCTTCTGCCACCTCCCAGGTTCCTGTCTCTTCTGTCCCCTGCCACGCTTCTCCAGTTCCCTCCACCCTTTCGCCCCCCCCTACCTTGGTACAGTCCAATACAGTTCCAATCTTTACTCATCCTCCCCCTACCATTCCCAATATTGTCTCCCATACGACATCTCTGAATTCCGAAACACTTGAAGCAATCTCTGAATATATTGCAGAGACCAAACCATCAATGGACACGGATCCACCTTCCGCTCTTTCTCTCTCCTCTGCTCCATCTGCGCAACTCCTTTCTTCACAGCGCACCGTTCCTTCGCTGCTTGAACATTTTCCACTGCCTCCGCATGTGGACTTTTCTAACCCTTCTAGTCCGTAGGAACCCTTACCTGCGGATTTCAAGTATCTTTATCATTGCCAATCATGGCCTTTTTACAGTGGAATATACGCGGCCTCAGGGGTAATCGGGGTGAGCTTCAGATGTTACTCTCCCAGTTTGCCCCTGTTGGTGTTTGCTTACAGGAACCAAAATTACACTCTGCTGTTATTTCTCACATCTCAGGCTATAATTTATTGTATTCTTCAGATCCTTTTCCTGATGGGACCTTTAATGAAAGTGCCCTTCTTCTCCGCACTGATATTCCGTACCATCAGCTATTTGTTCATACTTCGCTGCATTACACAGCAGCCCGTATCCACTTACATAGGTGGTATACGCTCTGTTCTTTATATCTCTCTCCTTCTCGGGCATTATCTATTCCGGATTTTGCCTTCCTTGTTTCGTCATTACCGCCACCGATTCTGTTACTTGGTGATTTTAATGCCCACCATTTCCTCTGGGGGGGGTCTCACTGTGATTCCCGTGGAATTCAGTTAGAGGCTTTTCTTGCCACCCACCCCCTCCATGTTTTAAATACAGGTACTCACACCCATTTTGATCCTCGGACTCATACTCTCTCTTGCATCGATCTCTCAGTTTGCTCTTCCTCCGCCGCATTAGACTTCACTTGGTCTGTTCTCCCGGACTTACATGACAGTGATCATTTCCCAATCATTCTTACTTCCCCTTCATATTCGCCACCTCTTCGCACCCCACGCTGGCAATTTAATCGGGCAAATTGGAACCTTTACTCACACCTGACTGTTTTTAAAGAGGTTCCTTCTTCGTCCTCCATCGATGAGCTTTTACACCTCTTCTCGTCCTCCGTTTTCACCGCAGCTTCTCATTCTATACCCCAAACTTCGGGCAGGCATTCTCAGAAATGCGTGCCTTGGTGGTCTCCTGCTTGTGCTCGTGCAGTACGTTTGAAACGCGCTGCATGGGGCAGGTACCGGTACAATAGAACCACAGAGCGACTCCTTGATTTTAAACAGAAGCGTGCGATCGCTCGCCGTGTCATCCGTGACGCTAAACGCACTTGCTGGCGAGATTATGTCTCCACCATCACCTCTGCTTCCTCTATGAGTGCAGTCTGGAAAAAAGTACGAAAACTGAGTGGTAAATATTCTCCTGACCCGGCTCCTGTTCTGCGGGTTGCCGGCGTTGATATAGCAAACCCACTAGATGTTGCCAATGAAATTGGCAATCATCTGGTCCGTATTTCTCAGGGACTCCATCTATGCCCCTCATTTCTTTCCTCAAAGTCTGCCAGAGAGTTAGCACCCTTGGACTTTTCTTCTCTCAGAGAAGAACAGTATAATGTGCCTTTTACACTTCAAGAACTGGAGGCAACACTCTCAGCTTGTCGATCATCGGCAGCTGGGCCCGACGACATTCATATTCGTATGCTACAACATTTACATCAGTCAGCCCTTGCAGTCCTATTACGCCTTTACAATCTTATTTGGTCACAAGGAGTTCTTCCACAGCTGTGGAAATCCGCCATTGTTCTCCCTTTCCGCAAACCAGGCACTACGGGACATGAAACCTCCCACTATCGTCCCATAGCTCTTACCAGTGCAGTTTGCAAAGTAATGGAACGTCTAGTAAATAGACGTTTAGTGTGGTATTTAGAGACACACAACAGTCTCTCCACTCGTCAATATGGCTTTCGTAAGGGACGTTCTACCATAGACCCCTTACTGCGCTTGGATACGTATGTTCGTAATGCCTTTGCGAATAACCACTCAGTTATTGCCATATTTTTTGACCTTGAGAAGGCATATGACACAACTTGGAGGTATAATATTTTAGCCCAAGCCCACTCCTTAGGCCTTCGAGGCAATCTACCATCCTTCCTTAAGAACTTTTTAACTGACAGGCATTTCCGTGTTCGGGTTAATAATGTGCTCTCCCCGGACTTTATCCAAGCTGAAGGTGTCCCCCAGGGATGTGTTCTGAGCACAACACTTTTTCTCCTTGCTATTAATGATTTGGCCTCTAGTCTTCCATCAAATATTTGGTCATCACTCTATGTTGATGACTTCGCTATTGCCTGTGCAGGCGCTGACTGTCACCTCCTTACAGTCTCTCTCCAGCATGCAGTCAACAGTGTTTCCAATTGGGCCACCACACATGGGTTTAAATTTTCCAGCACTAAAACCCACCAAATCACTTTCACTAGACGCTCTGTCATCTCCGATCATCCTTTGTACCTCTATGGCTCCCGTATCCCTGAACGTGATACAGTCAAGTTTCTGGGCCTCCTCTTTGATCGTAGGTTATCCTGGAAACCTCACATTACCTCTCTGAAGGCAACTTGTCACAGCCGGCTGAACCTTCTTAAAACCCTTGCTCATCTTTCGTGGGGAGCTGATCGTCGAACCCTCCTTCACCTACATTCCACCCTTATTTTATCGAAACTTGATTATGGTGACCAGATCTATTCAGCGGCATCTCCTGCTACTCTCTCTAGCCTTAACCCCATTCATCACCAAGGATTACGTTTATGCCTTGGTGCTTTTCGCTCTTCCCCTGTCGAAAGCCTCTATGCAGAAGCGAACGTTCCATCCTTATCCGATCGCCGTGATGCCCATTGCCTGCGCTACTATGTACGCTCTCATGATCTCCGCAATCCTTCCATTTATAGAATGGTCACTGATATTAGTAGACATTCTTTATTTGTTCGCCGCCCCTGTTTACTCCGTCCCTTCTCTCTTCGCCTTCATTCGCTCTTGTCTTCTCTTCAACTACCACCTTTCTATGTACATGTAGCATCTCACTTTTCCCTACCCCCCTGGGAAGTTCCAGCTGTTCGAGTCTGTTCTTTCTCCCTCCCTTGCTCGAAAGCCCAACTGTCTACGGTCGCTTCCCGCTCTCTTTTTCTTGACCACTTTCACTCTCATTCTCATGCCATTGCTGTGTACACAGATGGCTCTAAGTCTTCTGACGGCGTAGGATTCGCAGCAGTGTTTCCGGACAGCGTCGTACAAGGGCATTTACTATCTTCGGCTAGTATTTTTACTGCTGAATTATATGCCATCCTTACAGCACTTATCCGTATTGCATCTATGCCTGTGTCATCATTTGTGGTTGTCTCATACTCCCTTAGTGCTTTACAGGCTATACAAAAATTTGATACACCTCACCCCTTAGTCCTCCGTATCCAACTTTGGCTACGCCGCATCTTTACCAAGCATAAAGATATTGTTTTTTGTTGGGTCCCTGGTCATGTTGACGTACAGGGCAATGAACAGGCAGACACTGCTGCGCGGTCAGCAGTACATGACCTACCAGTTTCTTATAGAGGTATTCCATGTACGGACTATTTTGCTGTAATATCTTCCCACCTTCACACCCGTTGGCAACAACGTTGGTCTACTATGCTCGGCAACAAACTTCAGTCTATTAAACCGAGTATAGGTTACTGGCCGTCTTCTTATCACCAGTGTCGAGGTTGGGAGACTACTCTCTCCCGTCTTCGCATTGGCCATACTCGTCTTACTCATGGATATCTCATGGAGAGGCGTCTTGCTCCTCTCTGTGAGAATTGCCAAGCTCCATTATCAGTCAGCCACATTCTGTTGGACTGCCCACTTTATCAACGAGCACGCAGAATTTACCTCTGTCGTCGTCTTCGCCCCGCTGCTCTCTCTTTACCTTCCCTTCTCGCTGATGGACCCACCTTTCATCCGGACTCTCTCATTGACTTTTTGACAACGACTGACTGACTTCACAAATTCTGATACTTTCAGCCCTTTCTACTTGAATCTCTTGCTACCCTCTACCCCCGTACTATCCCCTGCCCCGCTGTTTTCTGTAACCTGCTGATCATCCCCCCTCCCTTCTGCCATCCAATTCCCTTGCTTCCTTCCCTACCCTGCAGCGCTGTATAGCCCTTGTGGCTTAGCGCTTCTTTTTGATTATAATAATAATAATCTCCCTTTCTGCAAACCAGGCACTACGGAACATGAAGCCTCCCACTATCATCCCATTGCTCTTACCAGTGCAGTTTGCGAAGTGATGGAACGCCTGGTAAATAGACGTTTAGTGTGGTATTTAGAGACACACAACAGTCTCTCCACTCGTCAATATGGCTTTCGTAAGGGACGTTCTACCATAGACCCCTTACTATGCTTGGATACGTATGTTTGTAATGCCTTTACGAATAACCACTCAGTTATTGCCATATTTTTTGACCTTGAGGAAGGCATATGACACAACTTGGAGGTATAATATTTTGGCCCAAGTCCACTCCTTAGGCCTCCGAGGCAATCTACCATCCTTCCTTAAGAACTTTTTAACTGATAGACATTTCCGTGTTCGGGTTAATAATGTGCTCTCCCCGGACTTTATCCAAGCTGAAGGTGTCCCCCAGGGATGTGTTCTGAGCACAACACTTTTTCTCCATGCTATTAATGATTTGGCCTCTAGTCTTCCATCAAATATTTGGTCATCACTCTATGTTGATGACTTCGCTATTGCCTGTGCAAGCGCTGACTGTCACCTCATTACAGTTTCTCTCCAGCATGCGGTCGTCCGTGTTTCCGATTGGGCCACCACACATGGGTTTAAATTATCCAGCACTAAAACCCACCAAATTACTTTCACTAGACGCTCTGTCATCTCCGATCATCCTTTGTACCTCTATGGCTCCCGTGTCCCTGAACGTGATAGTCAAGTTTCTGGGCCTCCTCTTTGACCGTAGGTTATCCTGGAAACCTCATATTACCTCTCTGAAGGCAACTTGTCACAGCCAGCTGAACCTTCTTAAAACCCTTGCTCATCTTTCATGGGGAGCTGATCGTCGAACCCTCCTTCACCAACATTCCACCCTCATTTTATCGAAACTTGATTATGGTGACCAGATCTATTCAGCGGCATCTCCTGCTACTCTCTCTAGCCTTAGCCCCATTCATCACCAAGGATTACGCTTATGCCTTGGTGCTTTTCGCTCTTCCCCTGTTGAGAGCCTCTATGCAGAAGCAAACGTTACATCCTTATCCGATCGCCGTGATGCCCCTGTTTGCTCCATCCCTTCTCTCTTCGCCTACATTCGCTCTTGTCTTCTCTTCAATTTCCACCTTTCTATGTTCATGTAGCATCTCACTTTTCCCTATCCCCCTGGGAAGTTCCAGCTGTTCGAGTCTGTTCTTTCTCACTCCCTTGCTCGAAAGCCCAACTGTTACGGTAGCTTCCCGCTCTCTTTTTCTTAGAACATAAGAACGAAGGAACACTGCAGCAGGCCTACTGGCCCATGTGAGGCAGGTCCAAGTCTCCTACCGGCTTAAGCCAGTGCACCCAACCTAGTCAGGTCAGGTCACGTTGACTTAAGGGAGGAACACGGCAACCGACCTGGTAGCACAAGCTATCAGGTCCAACTCACACCCACCCACATCCACTCATGTATTTATCCAACCTATTTTTAAAGCTACACAACGTTCTGGCCTCTATAACTGTACTTGGGAGTTTGTTCCACTCATCCACAACTCTATTACCAAACCAGTACTTTCCTATATCCTTCCTGAATCTGAATTTTTCCAACTTAAAACCATTGCTGTGAGTCCTGTCTAGGCTAGATATTTTCAGCACACTCTACATCCCCTTTATTTATTCCTATCTTCCATTTATACACCTCAATCATATCCCCCCTAATTCTACGTCTTTCTAGAATTTGCAGATTCAGGGCCCTTAGTCTGTCCTCCTAGGGAAGGTTTCTGATACATGGGATCAACTTTGTCATCCTCCTTTGTACATTTTCCAGAGCATTTATATCCATTCTGTAATACGGTGACCAAAACTGTGCAGCATAATCTAAATGAGGCCTAACCAAGGATGTATAGAGTTGAAGAACAACCTGAGGACTCCTATTATTTATGCTTCTTGATATGAAGCCAAGGATTCTATTAGCTTTATTGCAAACACTTACGCACTGTTGTTTTGGTTTCAGATTACTGCTAACCAGAACTCCTAAATTTTTTTCGCAATCCGTAATATTAAGATCTACATTACTTAGTTTATATGTGGCATGGTTATTGTCCTGTCCAACATTTAGAACTTTGCATTTGTCTACATTAAACTGCATCTGCCACTCCTCCGACCACTGCATCAGTCTATTCAAATCTTCCTGGAGTGCTCTAATGTCCTCGTCAGGATGAATTCGACGGCCTATTTTGGTGTCATCGGCAAACTTGCTGATGTCGCTCTTTATGCCCTCATCTATGTCGTTTATGTAGATTGTGAACAGCAGGGGGCCCAACACTGACCCCTGTGGAACACCGCTCGTGATGCTTCCCCACTCTGATTTCTCCCCATTTATGCAAACTCTCTGCTGCCTATTTGTCAACCATGCCTCTATCCAGGAAAAAATTTCTTGACCACTTCCACTCTCATTCTCATGTCTTTGCAGTGTACACAGATGGCTCTAAGTCTTCAGACGGCGTAGGATTCGCAGCAGTGTTTCCGGACAGCGTCGTACGAGGGCATTTACTATCTTCGGCTAGTATCTTTACCGCTAAATTGTATGCCATTCTTGCAGCACTTATCCGTATTGCATCTATGCCTGTGTCATCATTTGTGGTTGTCTCAGACTCCCTTAGTGCTTTACAGACTATACAGAAATTTGATACACCTCACCCCTTAGTCCTCTGTATCCAACTTTGGCTACGCCGCATCTCTACCAAGCATAAAGATATTGTTTTTTGCTGGGTCCCTGGTCATGTTGACGTACAGGGAAATGAACAGGCAGACACTGCTGTGCGGTCAGCAGTACATGACCTACCAGTTTCATATAGAGGTGTTCCATTTATGGACTACTTTGCTGCAATAGCTACCCACCTTCACACCCGTTGGCAACAACATTGATCTACTCTACTCGGTAACAAACTTCAATCTATTAAACCGAGTATAGGTTACTGGCCGTCTTCTTGTCACCAGTGCCGAGGTTGGGAGACTACTCTCTCCCATCTCCGCATTGGCCATACTCGTCTTACTCATGGATATCTCGTGGAGAGGCGCCCTGCTCCTCTCTGTGAGAATTGTCAGGTTCCATTATTGGTCAGCCACATTGTTAGACTGCCCACTTTATCAACGAGCACGCAGAATGTACCTCCAACGCCGTCTTCGCTCCACTGCTCTCTCTTTACCTTCCCTTCTCGCTGATGGACCCACCTTTCATCCGGACCCTCTCATTGACTTTTTGACAACAACCGACTTACTTCACAAACTCTGATGATACCTTCAGCCCTTTCTACCTTGATCTCTTGCTACCCTCTACCCTGCACTATCCCCTGCCCCGCTGTTTTCTGTGACCTACTGATCGCCCCTCCCCCCTTCTGCCGCCCAATACCCTCGCTTCCTTTCCTACCCTGCAGCGCTGTATAGCCCTTGTGGCTTAGCGCTTCTTTTTGATTATAATACAATAAATACTGCCGTGAACTCCCATCCTCTGTTTATGTAGCAGGACATTCGTCCGAGACGCGTCCATGTGCAGCCTGAGCCAGCCTCACATGTTCCGCCGGTGGCATTGTTTACAAGCCAGCCTCCACGGTAACATCCAAGCATATAATCAGAACATTTCGTATTATTACAGCGTTTTTAGTGATTTCACCTGCAAAATAAGTGACCATGGGCCCCAAGAAAGCTTCTAGTGCCAACCCTACAGGAATAAGGGTGAGAATTACTATGGATATGAAGAAAGAGATCATTGCTGGCCAGGTTGTATAGTAAACCCCAATCAACCATCGCTACTATTGTGGCCAAGAGAACGGCAATCAAGGAAGATGTTCTTGCCAAGGATGCAACTTTGTTTTCGAAACACAGATCGCAAGTGATAGATGATGTTGAAAGACACTTATTGGTGTGGATAAACGAAAAACAGATAGCAGGAGATAGCATCTCTCAAGCGATCGTAAGTGAAAAGGCTAGGAAGTTGCATCAGGATTTAATTAGAAAAATGCCTGCAACTAATGATGGTGTGAGTGAATTTAAGGCCAGCAAAGGTTGGTTTGAGAGATTTAAGAAGCGTAGTGGCATACATAGTGTGATAAGGCATAGTGAGGCTGCCAGT